>NW_026516743.1:0-212525 GCF_025766255.1 Zychaea mexicana | reverse complement strand
CAAACGTCGAAGCGGAGTAAGATCGCAAAGAGGATTCTCGCTGAACATGTGAAGGAAATTTCGCAAGGAAAGTATACGGAGCCCGTTGCAGCGTACCGATGGTTGCGATAATGCTGTTCAGATACTGCGTTATTCCAGCGCGATTTCCAACTTCCAAGATCTCATTTTGTTGCTGCATGAGCAAAATCTGGGACCAATCTTCGCTTGACATACCAGTGATGTCCGTCAACCCCAAACTTGTCAGCTGTGTGAATTGGTTGCGTGCCAAGACATCCCAGCAATGAATATCAGAAAGACCACAGGCGACTATACGTAAATGTTCTAGTATCGGCTGCGATTTAACTACTATCGGCATGATCCTCTCGTGTCCCTTGCCGTTGAATAGCAGTTCATAAGCCATACTGCCTTCCTCGCCATCATTCGATGCTTTCCTTTCAGTTACTTAATATAAGCACTCGTGCTTCTTGATAGTGAAATCCATCTGTCTGCTATGACTGGTTCGCTGCATTCCCACATAATGTAGCGTAATAGAGGGCACAGCTCATAAGCTGTATAGATGTTGGTTGGAGATACGTTGTTGAATCGTGAGTAAGGCGATAATATCAAGTACTTGATGTGGGAGCAACGCTGCAATAAGGGACGGATCCGGTATTTAAAACTGAGAACACCGTCCAGTCTTAAGAAGATAATGTTGTGTATCGGTGGCCTTTTGTGTCTGCTTCTGCCATCAACTTGTTCAAGAGTAGCGTCTGATAAGTTAGTGCGGCCATCAAACATCACTGAAAGATGCGTTAATGACGGCAAGAAGTCCAGTAGCATTGGCAGCGAGATATCGCAAGTGTGAAATGAAATCGTCAGAGCAGTTAGCGTATGCGAGAAATATCTGATGAATCCTGGCAGTAACGTGCTACTGTCGAAAATAGGTTGTAATTGTTTGCTATGCACATGGTTGCTGATGTCTTATTTTTTTTATTGAAAACAAAGAAAAAGCTTTAGTATATCTTTTGCGCATAAGCAGTAGTAAGTACTACCGAATACGCGATCCTCTTAACGCAAAAAAAAAGAGTATCGTTTTACTTCACCAAGGAAGCGAATGCTGTATCTTCGCCAAGCAAGTCGTTCCAGTACTTTATACGTGGCTTGAGATTTGATGTATACTGATTCGACTTGTTGTCCCAAACATTGAAGCATCGCGTCGCTCCTTTTGTTCCATGCATCAGGCGAGATTCCCACCAGTGTCCACAGGGCTGTCTGGTAAGTGGGGATCGCGTATAACCAGCGGCGACATACTTTCACACATTCGACACAGCCCGCTGTCCGATAAACGAGAAGATGTACTGAATGATTCGGGAGGCAAAATCGAGATCAAATCAGTCATATTACGTGTATGTGAAAGGGGACGCGCGAAAAGAAATTTGGCACGAGGCTTTTAATCGAACAAAGCCTGTATAACATAATCCGGACTCGTGAAATAATATGTCCGACAAAGGAAAAGCAAGTCGAACCAGGTAGCTCACCTGAATTTTATTTGGAAAAGGGGGACCCTGAAGATTGATCTATTGTAACCACCAGTAACTTCATTAAATCTATGCTATCATAGCGATACGCAGATACACATTAGAACAGGCTCTTTCTAAAACCATCGACTTCTCGATACGAAGGAAAAGGCTTCAATCAATACTCGGGTTTATTGTTTGCGAGCCGCAAAAGTCATATATAAGTAACGAATCGCTTGGCCTGGAAAACACAGCATCCTGTGTGTGTGGGTGCGTGCATGTTTTGGTAGAGCAAATATATCATATCTTTAACAGGTCCCCCTGATATCTTTGGTGAGCGATCATCACTTTCAAATAGGTAACGCATACCTTGAAAATATGTAACGAAGTAAAGTTAAATAAGAAAAGGAAGAGAGAAGTGAAGGTGTAAGGGGAGGGAAAGAGCTGTTACAAGAATCACGCTTTAAAAGCAGGCACATCGGAAAGATCAGTGCAAGCTTTTCGATCCAGGTGAAACCCAAAATGATAAGAAAATTGTGTTGTGATACGCTACGTGCAGGAAGAGTGAGAGAGACGAACAGCTGAAAAAAAAACATTCCAATTTTTTACAGATCTGCCAATTATACAGGTCTGCTGGCGTATGCTCTGGCGTTGCCTCTTATAAAATAACCGACCATATCCTCGATAACAATTTTTTTCTTGACAATTGCTTTGGCAATTAAGGCGAACACAGAAAGTGAAAAAGAGTGCCAAAGCATTGTGATCGTGTTACTTTCGGCTACGATACAGAGCCACTGTCACTGTTCCCCGCTTTGTTTAGCACGGAGCTGTGAATGGATGGAGGGGGAGTAATTAGCTTTTTGTTCGCGAAAAAAGAAAAAGGAACTTGTCGTGCACATAAAAAAAAGGCGAAGCAAAAAGCGGTAAAACGTTTATGCGGAAAGTGCGAAAAAGAAAAATATATTTTTTTATTTTGTTTATCATTTTCTTATTTGTGTGTAATAAATAATAATAAAAAAGTTCGTTTCAATTATCCCAACATATACCGTTGGCATCACATGCACCCGAAGGTTCACGATCGGCTGCCGGAGTATATGACCACATTCCCACTGGTATGTATTGCAAATTTTCTTCAGGGCGCGGACCACTGAATCTGCCGATCATCAGAAGAATTATGACAATAGCCAGCACAAGCAATGACCCGATCATGGCACAGAGCAGTGCATCTGTACTACAGACCAAAGCTGTACCAAAACGAACTGAAGAGAAGAGAAAAAAGAAAGGCGAAATTGCTCGCTTTATATAGACATTTTTCTCGTTCGGGACTTCAAATCCCCGTGAATTCTCATTGGCCCAGATAACGGGTTGCGTATCAACTTGTGGGCTGCCTACTATGGCATAACAAAAGATACAGCACCAAAGGAAATGAAAGGAGGAGTGGTACCTGATGGTCAAGTAGACAAGCGTGCTTCGGCGGTAGTGGTACGTGTCTCTCACCATGGGCTGCTGTACCTCCGATGCTGTCGCCGCTTGCTTGTGAGGGGGTCCGTGCACGGCACCGTGTCAAGCGAAAACAAAGACACGAATGTGAATGAGCATGTAGATTCACGGAAGAAATGCTTTTCTGTGAGCAATCAAATGGCAATACAGGAGTGATTGACAAGGTAAACAACTTAACAGATTCTACGGCATCAGTTGTTCCTGATCCAGCAATAGTAAACATTAAGAACACGATCCTCCCAGCAGCCAGTTTCTATTCTTCACCCAACAAGGTAAACAGCATGAGTATAGAGCGTAGTCCACAGACTATTCCATTTGATTAGTATCTTTTGATTGCATGTGCTGTGTGCGGGAATAGATACAACACACACTTGACTCCAACGCTGCAGTATATAAAAAAAGATCGTTATCTTTTACTGTGAAGCGTGCTTGTCTACTGTTGCTTTATAATTTTCGCCATCCGCCAACAGTTCTCTGAACTACGCCGTGTAACCTCCCTCCATCCATTCCGAATTCATACTCTATCCAAGTGTGCTGCCACAGATAAGCTGACCGCTCATGGTAAGTATACGCTGCCGCTAGTGAAACTGACTCACCCTTCATTGATTTTCATAGCTGCTGATAAAGTTAATCGGTTCGTTTGTTTTTGTGCGGGTTCTACGTTTTTTTTAGCAGCTTTCAAGATCCATTGGGACGATCAAAAGAATAACACCATAAACGATGACTTCCTACTGTACATCTTTTGACCCTTTTGCGCGTAACTCGTTGCTCCATTGATCACCTTGTTCACCCGCCATTCCTTTGTGCACTTTGAGTACCAAGTAAATTGGCCAAATCGTTGCGTAACAATGCGCTTTCACTCTACGGAGTTTTCGTTTCAAGGGAAAGCTGTTGGAACGTTCGAGGTTTGACACACGCATCACTTGTCACTATCCAAAGAAGAAAGATCTGTGTTGCGCTCTTCCTGAGCTCCTCGTTCCTAGACTACCTTTGCTTCCTGCTGACTCACGTCAGTACTGTATTAATCGTAATAGATGTATATAAAGAGGAAAAGAAACCCTCAGTGAAGCGACACATGGCTTCCGACCTGCCAATCAATCTCTCCACTTTTCTTTGTGGGGTTCCTACTATTTCTGAAAGCAGATCCTCCATTGTTGATCTATCTTCCCGATGCTCTGTCACAAGAAATTACACAGGAGTAATGACAAGGGAGACCGGACAAGAACAAGGTTAAATGTCAGAAAAACCCTCGGGTGAAGTAGAAGTAGTAATGATGAATTAGGATGATAAGTTGAGTGTGCAAAAGGTGATCGATCAGCTGTTGCGGATGGATGGATTGATTAAGGGTTTGTTCCAGCATTATAAATACCAAGCTTCGTTCGATCCTGGATATCTCTTTACTCTTCAACCACTACTACTTCTCGTTCTACACACACACACACACACACACAACAGAATGCCTTTTTTAAATCAATTTTGCCTGCAGCTGCCTCGGCACTGCAAACTGCGTTCCGCTGGTTCGCCAGTTTACTTCCCTGCGCCTCCTCCTCCTCTGCCTCCTCTGCCTCCTCTGTCTCCATCGCCACCACCAAGGACGACAACCACAACCAGGCCGCTTTTGAGCTCACTGCTGAGGACCTAGCATTGGTCATAAGCGCGGCGGTCTCGGTTGTGGAGACGGCGGTCTCGGTTCTGAAGGCGGCAGTATCGTTGATGAGGACCGTGTTCCTCATTACCAAGCTCACGGTCCGAACAACGGTTCTGCTAGCCAAGGCTGCCGTCTGGGCCATCAGGATGACATGCTGTATTGTGCAAATGTATCTTATAGTCAGCCACGTTCTTCCTTTTGTACAATAGTCATGGTTAATATATGTTTGCTAATGCCAGTAACATTAGTCTTGAGCCTGCATTGAAAGGGTATAGAAACAGCAGTCGGCCCACCCCAAATATGTGAGTCATTCGTATATCCCCACAGAAAAGTCATCGCTATGTTGTATTGAGCCATAGACTAATTTCAATTTGACTTAGCAGCGCCACTCTCTGCCGTAGCATTTCTGCACTGGCTTGTCTACGTCGGTCCTACGGGTATCCTTACTGCACTTTGGTTCATCTCTTGCCTCTCTCTCCCTCCCTTTCTATATACAGATCCGCGCAAGAAATTTACCAAAAAACGTCAGACAGGGAATGGAACGAAGCATAAAGTCGAAGCCCATAAACTTACTTGTAATAAGCATCAATTGTCCCTTACGACATTTAGCAAAAAAAATCCTTCCCCTCCCTTACTCTCACTCAACCACTGCAGTGCCGCTACATTCAACCGCATCCGGCACTGGCGGGATCGCGATATTACCACCTTTTTTAGTTCATCTTCGAAGAACCTTTAAATTAAAATAGATTAAATAAATTTAAACCACAAAAGCACCGTGTAACATTCCACGCCTTTATCGTATATCAGTGGTTGCTATGTGCCAGACTATATAGTGCGACAGTCATGGTGAAGTAATGGTTCATATTGATAACCAAGACTTGAGCATAGAGGTTGTACTCGGCCCGGTATTGTTGTTGCTGTTGTCATCACACTTTAGCTTATTCTTGGCACAGACGTCGCACCGACATATTTAATTTTGCCATCTTGATCTGTATTCTACTTCTCTAAGCCGTCCTCTTTGCTCTGAAATTTGTCTTACTCCATCAAACATGGCTTAACAAAAAAACATTGTTCTTGAATATGGTTCTCTCTTGAAAATATGCAAAGCTTAGCTGCTCTGGAATCATATTTCATGCAAGTGCTGTATGCGCTGTAGTAACGAGGAGTCAATGCAGTAAGCTCACTTCATACAGTTTGTGCAATTCATACAGTTGGTTTCTTCTGACAGTACATGAGTACACAGCGCTGTGGTTTTTACTTGTTCCTATGGAGCAGCTTATTCAAAAAGGCTTTCGTCCGACTACCTTTATGATGGTGGCTGCCATTACTGCTACTGCTACTGCTACTGCTACTACTGGTGCTCGGTGAACATTGTTGGCCGTTTTCGTGGTAAAACCACAGTCGAGCGATAGCATGCTTAGGACCGCTGAGGTTTTCAGCATCTTTGCATCTGCGGGCATTTTCAAGAAAATTTGTGTAGCAGCTGTCGTTGGTATCCCCATAACGGCTCTTGACAATTTCAACAGTGCGCACCCCTTCTGTCATATCTTCCTTCATGTCTGGTTTGCAACAGCCCACCATATAAGTCGTCGCTAAAGGGATCAGCTGGTGATGACTGTACACGTTGCAACCAGCGTCTATGGCCAATTCTCCAAGGAACAAAGCGGCATGTAGATTAAACTCGAGGTAGTGGAAGGGTTTGGTCCGATTGGCTTCCAATGGCTGGTTTCCAGTGTTTGGATCAACTTGTTTTGGGAGTGTCACGTTGAAGTAATTTTCGATGCTGCGTACACCGTCGCGATTTTCAGGCTGGAGGAATTGCTGGATAGAGGTGGTCTGCACTAGATAAAACGTGTAGTGATTGTTCTTCGTTGCAGCCTCCTTTTTACCGATTGAGCTTTCCAAAAGCCAGCGCAAGTAGTCCGAGAACCATGCTCGGACAGGTTGCGAAACAGCAGTGTATGCCTCGTGATCTTGTAGCAGTGGCAGCACGTTAACGACTCTAGCCAAGCTTTTCAAAGAGCGACAAATGCGTTAGGTAATCCGACAGCAGCCCAGAATTCTAGCTTTTCCTTATCCCTTACAAGCGAGTGCTTATGATGCCTTCTGCGCGTCCCTTGCCAGTAGGATTGTTGGCACCTCGGACTACTTGGCCATATTCGACATGGGGATTCATCTTTGTCTTATCATTGACAAAAAATGCATCGATCAGAGACACAGCGTGGTTGCCGTATTCAGGCTTACCCAGTAGGTAATACCCCAGGCAAAGATACGTTAAATTTTCTGCAAGACCCTCCAGTTGGGATTGGTCCTGCACTAGTTTGCAATCTGTAACGGAACAAAAGCAAACAAAATTAAAGTTTTGTCTTTTTTTTGCATAGACGCCGTGGCTCAATCATCCTGGAATGCACCACTCACTCACCAGGATTACGCTTGCCGTCGCGACGAACGTAGTTTACTTTGCCATTTTTTTCTTCCTGGCGCACGACCACATAATTATTAGCTGCGTTGTCGTACCAAGACTACTACTTCTTTGGGTTATATTTACCGGCCACCAGTATCTATTTGATTTCAAGTCAACATCGCATATGAGTTTGCCCCAATAGTGAAAACTTACGGTGCATAACTCAAGAAATCGCGTGGGTCACCACTGGCAGCAATATGTGGAGCAGTTTTGCCATTGGTGACAGTGAAGGGTCCTTTCTTCATGGCACCCTGTGCAAGTTTGCGCAGGCACTCGTAGGCCTCGGTGTATTCTTGAGGAGGGTCTTTTGCCTTGCGTAGCTCAAAGATACGGCGCAGATGAATGTACTCTATTTCTGGTTTCTTTGGACCCATATCGAGAAGACAGTAGTGGAGAGAAAAAGAGCGAGGAAGAAAGAGACAGAGAAAAGGTTTCGTCTTTCTCTTACTCATATCCAAGTGCTTGGGGCTAAACTCAGCGGATAATTATGGCTTAAATAAAGCCCAACCCTCTCTCGGTGCTTGCAACTCCTATTGTGTTCCATACATAAAACAGTATATCTCTTCCAGCCCGTCGTTGCCGCCCTCTTTCAGCTCCCTCTCTACTGCCCTCCTTGCTCTTCTCAAATAAAATATAATGTACTGGCTCAATGGCGTGGCAAGTCAGCTGTCCCTAGCCAGTGCATTGCGTGGCAACACTGCAACTCAAAGTCAAGATGCCGACAAGCATTTTCGACAACCACTCGATATTGTCAGCGTTGAAGCATCACCACACGCGTCACTATTCGTCAGTTGCACTTCCACCGCCGTCTATTTATGGTCTGTCAAGGTAAACTGGGTCTCTGCTACAATGCTGACGATCGTCTCTTCAACTACCATCACCATTGGTAACTTCGTGAGACTCACCATAATGTAACCCAATTGCAGCCGACGGCCGTCTTGTCCTTTGTAGAGCGATCAGAAAAGCATATCCATGAGTTCGGCACGAACAAGCATATCATGTGGAAGCCAGACGCCAGTGCCATCGTGGTCATGGTAAATATGGAAAAAACATTCATCGAGAAATCATTGATTTTCTTTGTAGAAGAAATAAAACTGATAAATGATGGTGGGTGGATGATAACACGGTACCATTCACTGTAGACCACCAAAAACTATTTATTACTTTATGCCATTCTCAGCTTCGAGCAGCGATCATTTGAATTTAACTTTCCGCACTCGCATCATGCGTTTGTCACTGGTCCCGGTGAAGGTGGCGGCCCACGGACAATGTTATTAAAGTTTCGACTGGCGATTCGAGTAGATGCTGGCGTAGCATGGTACATGAATGCTTCCTAGCTGGAACTCGCATAACAGAAAACATATTGTATCAGCAAGGGGAAAGATCGTTAATCTTTGGCTTATATTTTTTGTTATAACCAGCGGTACTTCTTCCGACGATACACTTATCATTGCTACACAAAAACCTGCTGCTATCCAGTGTATTTCCTGGAATCCGCACGAAGTCAATTCGACGCAAACTGCAGTTCAAAGCAAACTCGGCATTTTCGTCGATCCATCAGGTACATATGCATTACAAAGAAAGCAAGAGAAAAGGAAAAGGTAGTTTACTCATTTTGCATCTATAGAAAAGGTTATATCGACCACCTATGATAAGGCGATGAATGTTTCGATTTGGGTTACGAGTGCAGGAAGAGTGTATTTCATTCAAAATGCTGGTGCATCTACTCCTGGACAGCGACGAAGGAGCAGTAGTAGGAGGGTAAGAAAATTTGGCGCAGTAAACTAATGATATCTGGAATATCTGACATGCATATATACACATACAGTTGAGTTCTCCGACAATGTCGTCCTTTGGAATATCGCCCACCGTTCCTAGTTACAAAGAGATGATTACATGGACTGGCACGTGTTTCCACGGAGAAGAAGAGGAAGTGGATGTAGGCAAACAAGCAACAAGTGTCGCTGTCAATGGTAAATTCTCGCTTATCGCTGTTGGAACGAAAAGGTAGGTTATATGCCCGCAGATATATAGTGAAGAGTTTCAGTAAAGCTGACTAGGAGGTTTCCTATTAGCGGAAAGGTGTATGTATATTCAGCAAACAACTACGTTTCGGCACCCACGCTTTCACATGAATTTATACGGCAAGCAAACGGCCCCGCAGATATGCGATCAACGTCATATGGAACACAAAGTAGTATAAAGTCGCTCGCATGGACTTCGGATGGATATGCCTTGGCTGTCGGTTTTGAAAGTCGAGGAATAGCAGTATGGAGTGTCTACGGAAATCTCTTATCTTCAATCAGCGTCATAGACGATATATTTTACAGTCATGGTGACGGCGGAGATGAGTAAGTATACGCTTTTTTTCTTTATATTCAACTACTTGTAGTGTTGATGAAGGAGACTAAAATTGTATCTACAATAACAGACCTTATCTCCCACAAGACACGTATATTAAAGGTGTTAGCTCCTTGGTAAGTCTTTTTTCCCCTTAAACACAAACATGTCGATAGACATACGTACTCATATGTCTAGGGATTTGTCATGATAGTTTTGGGGTCCGGGTAATCACCATCTATTTATCCTCAGTGCGCCAGAACTGAAGGAAAAAAACGACGACTATTTTGCCATCGAAAGCGAGAAGACGAGTTTGTTCACTCTGCCTTTTGCAAAATCGGCCATCACCAGCTTCCACAATGCTGTAAGTTATTCATATTGCGACTACTTATTACTATGCATGAAAGCGATGAGGGTAACTGATTCTGTTTAAAACTACAGGATAACGCGAGGCGAGGATTGCTGCAGATGGATGACAGAATTTTACTGTACAACTATGGTGGAGATTATCAAGAAAACAATACTACAACGATCGATCCCGATGCAGTTCTATGGACCCAAGTGCTGGTGAGCTTAGTAGTAACATAAAAGTGCCTGTATTCGCGCCTCTTGATGGCTGATGCAATAAGAATATAGTATCCGCCCATGTACATCACCGATCACTGGCCTATTCGAGTAAGTGGCTTGACAAGGTTTACTTCTGGGAATTGTGTAGATTTAAATTTCTCTCTTTTTTTTCTGAATATAGTATGCATCCATTAGCGCAGACGGCAAATTCGTCGCAGTTGCAGGACGCAGGGGTTTGGCGCACTATAACACATTTTCTAATCGCTGGAAAATGTTTGGAAACCAACAGCAAGAGCAAGGGTTCCTTGTGCGTGGTGGTTTAGCATGGTACAAGAATATACTGATCGCGGCTTGCGAAGTGCTTAATGCACCGGTTGCTGGAAAACTGTACGAGGTATATATCGTTTGTTGTGAGAGTTCATCATTATGGTCATTGATATAAGACGAGTGCTGACTTTATCGGACCGTTGTTTAGCTACGACTGTATTCGCGCGACAACAATCTCGACAACGCGCATATCCTCTATACGGAGACTTTACAACATACCCCCCTCTATATAAACATATGTGGGAATTATCTGCTAGTCTACACATCCGACAATGTTTTAAATGTGTATAATATTATCACACGATCCGAAAGCATCAATGCAGCAAACGCAGCCATCATGAACGGGAACGGAAATGTCAACGTCGCTCGATTGGAACGCGTACGACGAGTTGCCTTTGGTAACGTGGTTGCTCGCGTGACGCGGGTGCGTGGTATTAGTTTGTTTGGCAGCCATAATGGAGGTAAGAAACTTTAAAATTGGTCAAGTAACAAGTTTCTAAAAAAAAGATCATCTTCAGATCAAATGACTGCATTGGGCGACGTTATATCTGCCAATATCGTTATCTTGGTGGATGGGAAATTGATTATGCTCTGCCCTCGTGTGCCTGTACGTCATTCCAAGTATTAAGTGCTACTACTACTGCTACTACGGCATTAGAATGATAACTGATACTAATTCTTCATACTAGGATGACGACGATGATTCAGACTTGACAGGACAAGCCAACACGCAATCACAATATGACCTACATGTCTTATCTGATAAAACCGAATACTACTGGATTGGAAAAAAGAGTATATCGAATCTTTTAACTTCTCTTTGGGTTGTTGATGGCAAAGGTGTTAAGGTAAATTGATGAGAACAATACTAGTAAGTGATATGCAACGTTTTGCTAAAAGTACAATTCTTCTAAACAGGTCTATGCGAATCTTTTACGGAGCGACGATTATGGATTCAATACATTTAGCAATGATCCATTTGAAAGCGAACCATCTACACCTACTACACCGGGTATCCTGGCTGCAAGGGCCAACATCGGTCGACCCTACTCGCTAGGCTTTCATATCGGCCCAGAACCCTTATCACCATCCATGTCAGTTATAGAAATGGACGGTTTCTCACGCTGGCGAATTCCGAGTATACGTCAACTAGACGACAGCACGATTTATATACCGTTAGACTTTTATCCCCACTGTAAGTTGCTACCATAGACCAACTGGACAACCGATTTCAAGCTGATTTCATTTATTTCATTCTATCAGCTGTGCTTCTTGAAAAAGGCGTAGTTATAGGAATAGAGCAAGGCATGGTGTTTAAAGAGTCCCTTAAATTTATGATTTACAAAATGAGCAGCAAGGTATGTATGGAACAAAACTGTTTCGGAAACCATGTTCATTGTCCACGTGATGACTCAAGAGCCACACATGTAGACGCATTTATTTATACATCACATATTGCAACATTTGCTACGTCAAGGATATGAAGAAGATGCAGTAGTATTTGGTCGCGCTTACGAGCGATTGATCTATTTCGGACACTCTCTTGAGATCTTGCTCCATACTGTGTTAGAAGAGGAGACGGAAAATCGGCCACACCATGGTAAAGTATCTCTTTTTAAATAGAAATCTCCATGTGGTTTTAAGTTTTAACTACATGCATACTGACGCCCCATCACAATCAATTGTTGTGGGTAGATCCCATTTTACCGCTGGTGATCAAGTACTTGGATCAATTTCCTCATGCTCTGGATGTCATTGTCAGCTGTGCACGAAAGACGGAAGTGGCCCTATGGGATCATTTATTTTCAGTAGTAGGCGAACCAAAAGACTTATTCGAGGTATTAAGAATAACCGATATATGAGCAAAACGATCTCATGTAAAAGAAAAAAAATAATGCGCGACTTACCTTAATTGTGCAGCTATGTTTATCTGATGAGCGACTACGCACAGCAACATCGTACCTTATCATCCTTCAAACGATGCAGCCTCTAGCTGTTGGTGGCAAAGTACGTTCTGCATTTTTTTTTCGGAATCAATTTGTGTGTCGGAATGCTAATATGTTATGCAAAGGATACAATACGCCTGCTACAGAAGGCTATGGACGTGGAGGATTTCGAACTTTGCAAAGAGCTTGTACGGTTCCTTAGCTCTATTGACAGTAAGTTGATGCTACGGAAATTGTGAGCCAGCAATAGAACATGTGTTTAACTTACCCATACTTTCATAACAAGACACGGGCAAAACTGTACAGGAGGCGCTAGAGGTGATCAAGAACCGTATGGATCCAAATAATCCAATGTCACCGAACACTGAGGATGCACAAGTGGCCAAGGTGGTACAAAGTATGCAAGGATTGACGAGCACTTGAGCCATGTTTTCCCTGCTTGTTGAATAAATAAATACAAAAACATAAACATCAATGCCCATGTCACCACCGTTCTTGCGTGAAAATTTTATTGACAGAACAACAAAGGAGTCCTCCTCAGCCTTGGGGCTCTGTATAGTACCCAGAACGGACTGGGGAAACGGAGGGAGTTACCAAAGGCAGATGACACGATCAGCGTACTGCTAGTAGTGGTAGCCCAAGCAAGCGGGACCAAGAAGGAAAATTAAAACCCTGAAGGTGGTAAGTACGATGAGTGGAGCGCGCAAAAGGGGACCATGCTGTTACCCTCTGTCCCTCAAAATTCCTGCACATGACGAAACAGGTGCGTACATGCAAAATGCCCAAGCTGCAGAAACGCCATCCTTGAATATGAAGAACAAAAAGGCCATAATAGATCTGTGTTTAAATAGACTTTTCTGCCAGTTGGATTCCCTCCCTTCCTCTCTCTCTCTCTCTCTCATTTATCCATCCACCCCTTCCTGTTCTTTCCTTCCTTCCTTCCTTGTTTTTCCTCCTTTCGCATAACATGGCCAAGCCAAAAAAACGCAACAATAAGAGCAGGCCAGGCTCTCGACTAATGCCGCACCAGCATCCCATGCAGTTCTCCCGTACACAATTCGATCAGGAAGATTCCGACACACATCCTACCTCCTCCTCCTCCTCCTCCTCACCATTCCAACCGCTCAACATGTTTTTCAATCGATCACGAAATACTCGTTACGCCGCTATTCCCGAAGTGGCTACAGAAGTGAGTTTCTTGTCCAACAAGCATATCACAGACACCCAAAAATGGGGAATTCTTTTTTCTCTGTGATTATATCTTTCATTTTGCACTATTGCCCAGCAGTACCTGACCAAGAAAGATAGCGCGATCCTGCTCCTCCCTATTTTACCAGATCAACCGAAGGAGGACTAGGAGGAGGGGGGATGGGTGCACGATCGAGAGAAGGAGTATGCGACAACAACGTTCTCATAAACATGACCAACAACAGCAACGGTTGCTACGACGACGAAAATCACAGCCATCACGGAACCAGCTCTACATCGGGCACAAACACACTCAACAATAACAGCAAAGCCAGCACCCCTCCCCTCCATCTCTACAACTCTGATGCAGACACAGCCGGATCAAGGCAAGAGTCTATCGAAGGAGACGTTTGCTTTCCTCCGTCAGATGAAAAGAACGATCAGAACGGCATCGATTTTGACGCCCTCGAAGAATATATCCAGGAAGAGCAACGCAACAATCACAACGACCATCATCCACGGCGACGCCGCCTTTCAAACATGCTGTCGGATACAAGAAAGTTTGGTAGTCTGTACGGTGATCGACTCAAGGTACTTTAAAGATGATTATATCTCTCTTGATTACTGCCATAAAACAGATAAACCGGTCTCTAATTTGAAATTCCATCTAATTGCACGCACACAACTAAAACCAGTACCAACAGCAAGAAGATCCAGACGCTTATCGATTTACCTACTATTCTCCTTCCGAACCATCAACTATCCATGCACGTTCCATCAGCGAAATACCGTCCAATGGCGATCAGCTGAGCGCTATGATCAAGAAGGGCTGTTTTTGGATCGATGTTTTGTCCCCAACGGATGCCGAGATGAAAGCACTCAGCAAGGTACGCCTGTGTTTGTATATTTATCCAGTGGATGGAGGATGTTATTGTGTGACTGAAACGTCAAACCCAACCATAGATTTTTCACATACACCCGTTGACCGCAGAAGATATTACCATGGAAGAGCCAAGAGAAAAATGCGAAGTTTTCAAGAATTACTATTTCATTTGTTTCCGCACGTTTGATCAAGATCAGTATTCAATCAATTACCTCCAGCCCATCGGCATGTACATAATTATCCTCAAAGAAGGCATCCTCACTGTAAGTAATGACTATTTGGGCAAAGCCTCCACTTTATATGTACTTGGCTTTTAACGGATGATGACTAGTTTCATTTTCGACCTATGCCTCACCCATACAGCGTCAGAAAGCGGATCAAACAGTTAAAAGATTACATCAATGTTACGCCAGGCATGTGTTACCTCCACTTCACTATCCCCGCCACACCCCACACACGCACACTTATTAAAAAAAGACGATGATGATGATTTTGGTCATGCCAAGAAAAAAATATCAAACTGACATTCCCCAGAATAGACTGGATTTGTTACGCGATCTTGGACGACATCACCGACTCCTTTGCACCACTGATAAGAATGATTGAGTTTGAAGTAGACTCGATTGATGAGCTTGTACTTATTCTCAAAGAATCGGAACAGTCAGATATGTTACGGAGGATTGGCTACTGCCGCAAACGAATGATGGGTCTGTTGCGACTTTTGGTCAGCAAAGCTGACGTTGTCAAGACAATGATCAAACGGGGTGAGACACAGGCGGTCGATGGAACCCGTCCAGCATTGTCGAGTGAAGTGGCTTTATATCTCGGTGACGTACAAGGTATTTTTTTATTTCGTTTCTTGATCGATCCGACAGCATGATACAATTGACCGGCTCAATTCACCCAATGTACTTATTCACTACTGTACTTGTAGATCACCTCATCACTATGCTGCAATCCCTGAACCACTATGAGAAGATATCGTCACGATCGCATTCCAACTACCTTGCTCAAATATCCATTGAAATGACGCAAACCAACAACGAGATCAACGACGTGCTTTCTAAGCTTACTGCATTAGGAAGTGTGCTTATTCCCATGAACCTCGTCACTGGTCTGTGGGGCATGAACGTTATCGTTCCTGGACAGTTCCGTGAGGACTTGACGTGGTTCTTTTCTATCATGTGCTCGATCCTTACATTCTGTATTTTATCCACACTCCTTATGAGATATTACAGAATTGTTTGATTTGCTTTTACTGCTACCACATCCTTTGTCACTACTACAAGAAACTTACTAGATCATATAAGCATCCTGTCTTACTGCCCTCCCCCCCCCCTTCTTTCGCATTCTTTTTCTCTCAAACATTCTGTTAAATCTTATAAACAGATATTTTGCTTCTAATCTAACGTTGGAAATATTTGTTCACTTCGCGTGATAGTGAATATTAAAACGTAAATGATGATGCCTTTTTGGGTATTTTGATGTTAGCACCACACAATTTAGCTTGTTTTATTTGCTAGTTTTTTATATGTACTCTGCCTGATTCTCTCAGTAGAGAGTCTTCTTTAATCAATGCTCTAAAAGAAAGCTTTCTTTCACCGAAGTAATTGTGAGTGATGATTAAATCCATTAGGGCAACTTGCTAGCTTCGTTTAGGAAGAACAGGTTGTTGCTGGGCAGCAGGGTTGATTAGTACTCGTTTGACACTATTATAAGCAGCTACCCCTTATCGTCACGGTAACCAAGCTGTTGTTGGGCAATCATTAGCGCTCACCATGGTTACCGTGTTTATCGAACTAATGCCACCCTATTGAGGATATGAAAATAGTAACTTTTGATCGTTGTCATAGTTTCTTGTTGTTCAAATTTGCGCCACTGTTATCAATTCTAACATGATGGATTGAATGCATAATATAGACAGAAGCATAAACAAAGAAATAGCCAAGTGTGATCATGAAGTGCGGTAGCATGAAAGAAATTAAAGCAAGTGCCGGATTGGGCAATCGAGCCAAATCATACCAAATCATCTTGCGCATAGTCTGAGCTTCATTTCTCCTGTCGAAATCATTCGTTCTTTCAGTGACTGAGGACTTTACCAACACACACGCACACAACTCTTTCGCCTTTCAACCTTTCTTTCACTTCAAAACGTTTTTCTTCCACCGTGTTTCTCTTAGTCTCTTTTCAGAACCTTTGCATAATTAACTAAAGTCGATCCGCTGATTTCCATCTCGTGAATATGGTTTCGGACGACGATGATTTGGATTGCCCTCTGTGCATGGAGGAGTTCGACATTGCCGATCGCAATTTTCGCCCTTGTCCTTGTGGATACCAGGTAAAAAGGCCAAAAATAAAACGAAGCAGAAATTATTAGTTTGCTTTGCCTCGACTATCAGAGAGGCTTCTTTTTATACATTCTAACGTTTAAGAGAAATCGCAAATAAATAGATTTGTCGTTTCTGCTGGCATCATATTAAATCCAACCTCAACGGACGATGTCCCGCTTGTAGACGCCAGTACAGCGATCAGATCGCCCAGTTCATACCTGTGAGCGCTGACGAGATTGTGCGTCTCAAAAAGGAAAAGAAGGAGAAAGAACGACAGCACAAAGACATGAAGGACTCGAATCGACGTCATTTGTCCAATGTCAGAGTCGTGCAGAAGAATCTAGTTTACGTACTTGGCCTGAGCTCAAAATATGCGAGTGTGGAGGTATGACGAATACAATGATTAGTATTAATAGTAGTAGTAGATATCATACATTGAATCAGTATTTCCCTTATTTTATAATTTAGTCTCCCCCTCCCCTTCCCGTACTTCTACCCCTCTCGCTAATAATTAATTGTTTGTTTGGTTGCTTATGCTTAGAACGAGTTTTTCAAAAAGTACGGGAAAATCGCCAAGCTCGTCGTCTCCAAACGGTCTACACAGCAAACAGGCAGTCAGTCGTCTTCGTCCGTGGGTATCTATGTCACGTACTGTCGCAAAGAAGATGCTGCTAAAGCAATCAGTGGAATTAATGGATCTACGTGTGAAGGTCGCTCACTAAGGTATATACTTACAAAATTAGGGATACAAGAGTTTAATGAGTACTGATATATGCTTACGTTAAGGGCGTCCTACGGTACCACTAAGTATTGCACGTATTATTTACGGCACATGTCATGCCCGAACCTGAATTGCATGTACTTGCACGAGCCTGGGGAGGATGTGGACAGTTACACCAAGGACAGCTTGAACATCGGGTAATATGCGCTATTTTGATTGTCCACTTGTAGTAACACTCTTTACTGAAGTTGCTCGATTGTGTGTATGTGTAGTAAACACCCTAGCGGATCGGGAAATCAGACGTATCCCAACAAACGAATAACGCCGACCTGTTCGACATCAACTACTACAGCAAGTGGAGCAACCGGCTCGTCTACGGTAGCAGCTGGAACAGCAACGACATCACAAGTGCCTCCAAAGCCAATAGTGCGATCTTCAACGTCAAACGATACTCAGCCGGAACCACCTCGCAAAAGTGCTTGGGCACCTATACCAAAAGTCGTCCCACCACCTCCTCCTCCCCCTGTTGCGCCGGAACCGCCTGCTGAGATACCGGAACCTGAACCCAAGGCCGAGCCTGTGTTAGCATCAGCATCATCATCGTCATCCGTCCCAGTATCAACACCAGCAGCAGCTACGACAACAACACCAACGCAACCAGCACAACCGAAACCTTCGTCATCTGCTTCTGAACAGACAAAGAACAAAACTGTCTTAGAAAAAGCCTCCAAACCGATTCCGATCGAAAAGAAACCTGCGCTCCCGGCAGCTGCATCGTGGGGCAAAGGGGCGAATAATCTCGCATCTAGCCACGAGAGCGTGGCGACTCCCACGAATTTCGGTCCATCGCTGTCGGATGCATTAAACGCGTCGCAAAAGCCAAAGCATTCTCCAGCGATTCCGCGAAAGAAGGAGAAAAAAATGAAATCCAAGATGATTCGACTGGAAGATTTTGAAGAAGGGGTGCGTCCTTCTGGTAAACCCGGCAAGAAACAGCAAAAGGAGACGGTGCAGACAGAGAGCGCCTTGTCTGCCCAAATTCATCGGCAACAACAGCAACAAGAGTCACCGTGGAAACCAATTCAGATGCAATCGCAAAGCACCAAGCCCTGTTCAGAACCTTCGGCTCCATCTGCTGCTACCGCCGCCGCCGCCACTACTGCTACACCCTCATCCGCTCAAATTGAATCTGAGTCATCTACAAAAGTGGTTTCTGGTCCCTCGAAAGAGATCGATGCTATGGATACGGATGAAGAACGTCATGAGGGAACAGATGAAGCTGCAGAACAGAAATCACGAGCAGAAGCAGAGCCACTGCGTGAAGAATCGCCTTATGAAGAATCGATTGTGCCAGAATCGAAACCAGAAGAGGCCGCTGCATCGGCACGGCTCAAGAAGGAGGAGACGGTTGTGGAAGAAAAGGAGGATGTTCAGATGGCACCGTTGGATTCGAATGTCGACGACCATCACCAAAGCGAGGATATCGAGCGACGTGATCCATCAGCCGATGCAGCTATTCCAGTCGAGGATAAGACGGCGGCGTTTGACCAATTTAAAGTATCACCTGATACTGTGGATAAGCCGTCATTTGCGAATTACATCCTTGGAAGTGTTATGCTTGATAGTGATGACAGGAATAGTGAGGATGCTTTTGACATGGAAGGCGGACTCTCCAGCTTAAAGGGTGATCTTGATTCAGAATACGATGCGATGAGAGATGCACACGATGAACATCAGTACAATGTTCTGGACGAGCTCGAGCGTTCGGAAAAGGTACAAGAAGACGACCATGGTTTCACGTCACCACTGCTTGCAATGGAACGGTTTTCGGCACTCATTAACGAAGAATTGGTATCTGGCTCGCCTGAGCGTCCCATGGAAGAGTTCGATCGTCCACCCGCTCAGCATCCACCATCGTCACTGTTTCAGGATCTGGGACTGCCATTTGATGGCGGCCATGCGCACGGACCGCCACCAGGCATCCACGGCCCGCCAGAATGGCGAGCGCATAACTTTGATCCGTTTAATGGCCAAGATCCCGCAGCAGCACGACGACTGCAGCACTCACAGCAGATGCTTGAAGCATCTGGTCTTTTCCCCGGTTTCGCTCCTCGACCTCCTCCGATGTTTGGCGTATCGCCCGATTTCCATGCATCAGGCACGCCTCCGCCACCGCCACCACCACCGCAAGGTCCTCCGCCTGGCATGTTTGGACTACCCCCGGCGCCTATGATGCATCGTCCAGAGTTCATGAACATGCCACCTGGACTCAACCCACCGATGGTTGACAAATCCGGCATGGCAAGCATTGAACAAGGCATGCGTGATATGCACATGCAGCAACAGCAGCAGCAGCAGCAGCTTCAGCAAAACAACAACGTTCACAACGAATCTCTGCGAACAATGCAGGATGATTTACGGGCTTTGTTGCCAAATGTGAATATCAGCTTTGGTCCCATGCGTGACGATAATATGCCTCTATCCAACAAGCCTCACACCCCCGGACACGACGAACCAGAGTTTTTGCTCCATCGACGACCCTCTGAAACTCAGCATGTGCAGCCAAGATTTGAGTTTAACAATCAGTCCAACAACGAACACCCGAGAGAGTTGGAGCGTTTCAACATGTCCCCCCATGCGGAAGAAAAGATATTCTTTGCAAGCAATGGAGCAACACACAAGCCCGATGACGCCTACCCTGAGGATGAACATGAACGGACTCAAGAGGAAGAGGAAGCTGGTGGGAATGTTAAGCAGGAAGCACAGAACTTTTTTGGAGAATTTCTTCGCAAGGCTGCTGCTACAGCGCCGGGCGGCGCGCCTATGCACATGCCTATGGAAGAAGCACCACGAAAAGGTAGTTTAGCGAAGCAATAAGAGTGGAATGTTTTACTATCGAACTTGCTATCTAACGCATAAAAAAATACAGCATCCTTGCCGTTCCAGGATCCAGCAATCATGTCTGTGCGTATGAGTGGCGAAAAGAAGGCACCGGATATGACTGAATCGCAAAACACGCTCTTACAACTTCTTGGTGGACAACAACCGCCACCTCAGCCCCAGCAACATCGGGAACCACCACCAATGCTGTTGAACCAAGCGATGCGCTCGCCAGCTGAGGATCCTTTTGGAAGGGAGATGGCACCAAAGCCGTTGATGTTTATGGAACATCAGCAGCAGCAACACTCGCCACAGCAACAACACCAACACCAACACCAACACCAACCACCACCGCCTCCCATGCCTTTCCATCATCATCAACCGCCCCCACCGCCTCCCCCTCCATTCATGCCGGGTTATATGGGTGGAATGCCTCCTCCTCCTCCTCACTATCAGCACCATCATATGCAGGATCCTCCGCCTGGAATGATGCCGATGCCGCCGCAACCACCACATCCTCCTCTCCCGATCCCAATGCAGATTGAAATGGGCTTTAGACCAAGGAACGGAACTGGCCCCGCTAATTTCCCACCAGGCCTGTTTCCTGGCGGAAATGGCGTAAGACATGATGGAATGTAAATGGAACGAAACATAAGATTTAATCTGATCATGGGCCCTTTTTTGTTGTTGTGTGTATTTTGTTTTTTTTCTCTTTCCTTGTTTGATATTCTCCACTGTTTGGTGTCATTTTTTTTCCATTTATCTTTCAAATCAATAACATATAAACCATCAGGTTTGAGCAACCTGTACATCCTTCTGTTCCTCAACTATCGAGTACTTCTTTTATTACGAAATGATTGATGTTCTTGCTTGTCTGTCTGTGACTGATTGTCTCTTGATATTCACCGTCTTATGCCATGGATTTCTCTATGACTTTTTGTTCTGTTTTTGGCGAGTTAAATGTAATCAACGGCGCCCGCTTACAACAGCCTGAAAAGCATCTATGAACATTTAAGATGGTCTAATTTACTGCATTTCAACCGAGATATCCGGAGTTGGAAATTTCGACCAGTCTCAAAATGCCCATTGAGTGGGATGTATGCTCTCCCTCTTTTCGTACGTCAGTACAAGGTGAGTGTCAGTTGACGTGATCGACGGACGGATGGATGGGTTTACAGAATGGATGGGCAGATGAACAGTTGGGATGTATGGATGAAAGGATGGATTACCATGGATACGCAATAATCGGTCACGGCAACGACATCGTTTGTGGCACCAATACGTTTCGAATTTACTCGATTGCAACCGAAGAAATTACAATGATCCGCACTGCCGAAAGCTACTGCTCACATAACTTTACAGACATTCACCCGACTGTTCATGCTGCTTATTTGCTCGATTGCGAAGAGTGCATTGAGTACTGATTTGATTGTTCTTTTATTATTCGGATTTTATTTTAGGTTTGATATATCATGGGTGGTAAGCATCTACTTAATCTCACTCCAATTACTTAAACTCAGCTTGATTCATCTACTCACTCTATCAATTGCATCTTGTAGCCTACAAGTATCTCGAGGAGCTTTACAGAAAGAAGCAGTCGGATGTGTTCCGTTTCTTGCTCCGTGTCCGCTGCTGGGAATTCCGTCAGTTGAACGTTATTCACCGTGCCTCGCGTCCTTCGCGCCCTGACAAGGCTCGCCGTCTTGGCTACAAGGCCAAGCAGGGCTATGTCATCTACCGTATCCGCGTCCGTCGTGGTGGCCGCAAGAAACCCGTCCCCAAGGGTGCCACTTACGGTAAGCCCGTCCACGAGGGTGTCAACCAGCTCAAGTACCAGCGCTCGCTCCGTTCCACCGCCGAAGAGCGTATCGGCCGTCGTTGCGGCAACTTGCGTGTCCTCAACTCGTACTGGATCAACCAGGACGCTACCTACAAGTACTTTGAGGTCATTCTTGTCGATCCCTCGCACAAGGTCATCCGCCGCGATCCCCGCATTAACTGGATCGTCAACCCCGTTCACAAGCGCCGTGAAGCCCGTGGTCTTACCGCCATTGGCAAGAAGAGCCGTGGCAAGAACAAGGGTCACCGTTTCACCAAGACAAGTGGCAGTGGTCGCCGTGCTACCTGGAAGCGCAACAACACCTTGTCTCTCCGTCGTTACCGTTAAACGATATAATAAAGAATTGTACTCCTTTGATCTGGTTGTTACTGACATCCAGCTCGTGCGAGATTTCAATACGAACATTTGCTGTTTTGGGGTTGGTGCGATGGAGTGGAAAACTTGGCTCGGTTATTCTCATTCATTCTGCTTAAACTAGGACATCAATGACACTTCGAAGATAAGTGATGTTACTTTGATAATATTAGAGTGTGAACATACAAAGTCTGTGGCAGCACTTTCCTCAAAATCAGGTGTTGGTCATGCTGTTGCTATGCTGACAACCCTCACCTGCTTATTTCACTTCATACATCATTAATACATGCCTGGGATGCTTTACTCGTCATTAGCGTCTCATAAACCAGCCACTTCGATCAAAAGATGAACACATCTGGTAGAGATGATGCTGATATATTAAGTGAAAACCCTCGGCTATATTATTCCAATTATTACTAGAAACTCGAGGTAGGGGAAAATGGTGTGGATATACAACACTTCTAATTGCGAAGGAGAAGGAATTATTACATCTTCTATCTCTACTCTGAAAGAGAGGTCGTTACGATTCATTCTCAGCGTAAGTCCATATTTGGAAATTAGCATCACCAATATATAATCTTTTTGCCCGCACACGCGTGTTTCTCAGGAACGTTTACACTTTAACTTTGTTGTTTCTCTCTACTACTATTGTAATTTTACTATGAGTTCGCAAAAGGTGTGTTACTGCTTCAATCTTCCGTAAACGACACTTGAAAGGTCTATTCATGAAAATCATTGAGCATCTTCGAGCCTTGCCGAAGATTCTTGCCTGAGATTCTGACAGACTGTTTAAAAGACTCAAGTGTACTAATTAACTTTTCTTTCTTGTATTGAAACAATCTGAAGTTAACCAAGACTGTCACTGTGGCTCGAATGACACTAATGGGCCATGTCCACTTCATTCTCGCAACGTTCGCCGTAGAATAGGCAATGAATGTTTAAGGCCACATTTGAAATTTACTGTTACAGTTTGTTTAAGTGGAAAAAATGGAATGGCGGGTAGAATGTCGTTGAGGATCCTACAGCTCCTACTCCTGCTACTACACCTAGATCCACTCACACAACCACAGTGTATCGCACGGTGACAGCATGCATGATACACGGCCCATGTGGTCCAGGCACCGATGCTGTGTGCATGAAGGATAACCGGTGCTCACAAGGCTATCCAAAGCCATTCAACAACGAGACACGCGTCAAACCGAGATGGATATCCCATCTACCGACGCCTTAAAAATCACCAAAACCGCCACCTCTTCCCTACTTCCGACTTTCTCGCCGACAACCGACATGTTGTGCCGTACAACCCCTACCTTAGCCACAAGTACGATGTACACATTAACGTTGAAATCTGCACATCCAACCGCGCCATCAAGTATTTGTGCAAATACATCACCAAGGGCACCGACCGAGCACAAATCCAAACCACCGCAACCGCCACCAATACCGATAATGCCGCTGCCGAGCCGGTCAATGAAGTAGAGCAGTCTCAAAACGCTCGATACATTGGTCCGTGCGAAGCTATCCATCGTACGTTCGAGTTTGATGTGCATATGCACTATCCAACCGTCGTGCGTCTGGATCTTCATCTGCCAGGCGAACAGATCGTCAATCTCCGTGATGATATGACTCCACAAGAGGTTCGAGCAGCCCGTGACGCAGCAGAATCCGGCACCAAGCTTCCTGCCTTTTTCCGTCTTTACAGCGAAAATCGTGCAATAGAAGAGTATCTTTACTCGGAAATCCCTCGCCACTACACCTGGAACAACAGAAATCGCCGTTGGAACCCTCGAACCAACCCTCCTGTCCAAAATGTTGTCACGCGTATATACCATGCTTCGCTTCCAAACATGGCACAATATTGCCTTCGTCTGCTTTTGCTGTTTGTTCGCGGCCCTACTGGCTTTCTTTCCCTGCGTCAATATGAGGGCACAACATATGCGACGTTCCAGGAAGCTGCTGCCACATCCTTTTCACGAAATAAAAAAATAAAAATATGAGAAAAATTGTACACACAGCACTTTTGAAAGATCTTATTTGAAGCATTGTTTCAGGAACACTGGGGTAGAGCCCCAGTAAACTCGCTCCTGAAGGACAAATGTGACACGCAGCGAAGCGGAGGGACCAGTTTATGGAGATGAAGTACGGCACGCAACCGAGGGAATACCTGCAAACGCATAATCAGGTGGCCAACTCCCACGGCATATCAGCAAAGGCAAAGAGCATCATGAACAAGATAATTATAGCAAAAGCTAACAGTGCTACCTCTTTTTATGTGAAGGTGCTGTTGTCAAAGGTGCTTTGATAACAGCACATATGATCCATCATTATGGCTGGGATTCACCAAATACGATACTTTGCTGTTCTTCCTTAATCAACATAAGGTCGACTCCGGTTTCTATGATACGAGAATATTAATAGTGTCCATTCCGCCCATCCAAATTTTGCAAAAGGACAAAATGGGGCCGGGTGGGAGAGAAAAGAAAGGTACTCGCATCCAAAGAAAACTAGGGCAGAGAATGAATCATTAATAACTGCTTCATATTCAACGGGGTTGTATCATACAGTATAATGATGCCATGCCCAAGGTTACCTGTTCCGTTTCATGGAAGACATACTAGCAACGCTTGGCGGTTGCCTTAATGCCGATTCTCCAGTTATGCCTACGTAAAACACGCCGATACAGTATGAGCATTCGAGGTGAGATCGGCAGCAGCATACGAGCAACCGGTACTGTGCGAATTAAAATCGACTAACAGGGCTAGCGCAACCATTTCGGGAAGCCTTTCTGAGCATGCTCAAACGGTCGTAGGTTCGACCTCTCACTGCTGTCTGGTAAAAACTTCTTGCCTATGAAGAACAATCATCTCGCAGAATCCCCAGTGACAAATTGGATAGCCAACGCTTATGATAGATTTACCCATAGAAGCACACCGATGTGCCCTAGTTTTTCAAACAGGTTTCAGATTGTGTGTTTAACGTAATTGTCAGTTTTGATATTGTACATATACTAATAAAAAAAGGCTGGTATTGTGGTAAAGTTATTCTTGGTAGTTAAAGGTTACAGAGTGAGAGAATCCCTTACAAACAGACTCATTGTTTCTCACACAATCTTGCAGTTGACATGCACTTGGAAGAGCTTTATCCGAAGGCTGGATCATACACGGGCACTTGAATTAGTTTTACGGGCATGCGTCATAAAGTGAGCCGGAAGCGACGACAAAACAAGACAAGCCAAAGACAGAGGAGAGATGAATCTAGGTCAAGGCAAGAAGAATATCGGAAGGTCAAGGAGACCAGATGATGAGAAAGGAACAAGGAACAAGTCGAGTGATTACATTTATATTTATGAAGGTTGATAAGTTGGGTGATGATTGACGATAAAGATGTTGAGGGATTGAGTAGAGGTCAACGAATAGTCATGACAGGAAGGGCCTCTATTGGGGTTAAAGCGATGCAAGCGAAATTTGAAAATTGACCCACAAGTCGCTTCAATAGCGGACGTTGCCCATAAATTGTGCCATTCGCTGCGGAAAAAAAGTTTCTCAACGAATTGGATGCGGTGAATAAAGCCAGCAGTGGTATTCCAGCTGTGTCGGGGGCCTTCGAGCTATCGCCGGGTTGACATCGTGCTTCTACTTTTCGAAGTAGGAGTGGGGAGCTGAAAGTTCTTTCAAGAATGATCAGTTTCTTTTCCCATTCGTTCCCCACTTTTTACACAAAAAAAAGAAAATGACAATAATATAGCATCTGAAGCAAGTCCAGCTTACTCGCTAAATTTTCCCCAATTATTTTTTTTTGGGCGAGTCCAACTTTTGCAAGCGGACCAGCTTTTGCTAGCGGGCTCACATATAATCTTAGCGAGTCTATCAGAGTCTGTCAACTTTGACAAACCAATTGTCAGGCAGTGCCAGCAACATCTACGTTTTGTGTGATTATTCTTAAAGGCAAAGGGTTTTGTGCCATCAAAGAAGAGTCGGCTTGGGCTCACATGTATTAAAGAAAGCAGAATGGTTTAAGTGTGGTTGAAAATCGACTTCCCTATATGCCCCTAAGCACCAGTGAAAGATGCTCTCGCGACAATGTGCCGAATAAGGAAGCATGTCGATCCTGTTACACACAGTGCTTGTGATCCAAGAAAGAACGATGAGCACATTAAAAGAGCAGGAGGATTTTCGTACGGGTTGTTTTTCTGATAAAAAAAATGACTGATGCCGCTGCCTTGTGGTGATGTAAAAGAACCTGTCTTTGATCAATGGATTCATCACCGCAGCCCTGCGTAAGATTTACCTAAACAGACTGCTGCGGCGTTCGTGCGACTTCGTTACCATGGCAACCCGTTGCTGATAGCGTACTCTTTTTAACCCTTCCGGTCCACCACGCGGTTTGTGTGTTATCTATTTATATCAGCTCGGTTTGCATGAAGCAATGATCCTTTCTTTCTTTCTTTCTTTTTCACACACGCCCTTTTTCCTTCTCTGTGTCGACACACACACACACAACACGAATAAGACAAGACCCATGTCTAGCATCGAACCTTTTAAAATCCCGTCCATTCCACCTCAGCGTCTTGCTTCGCTCAAAGAAAAGCTACAGAACGTTGAGTATCCGAACGAGCTCGAAAAGAATGTCGGCTGGAAGTATGGTGCACCTCGACGAGCTGTTGAGCCTCTCGTTCAAGCCTGGCTCAACGACTACAACTGGGAAAAGGCGCGTGCCGAAATGAACAAGTGGCATCACTACCGCGCGGAAATCCAAAGTTCTTTGGCTTTTCAGAAGCACCCAAACTTCCCGGCCACGGTGGCTCAAAGAGCGGTGAAATCTTTCACAAGCTCATGACATCAGTACTCGGTTACGATGAATACAGTAAATATGACCGTTTCGTTGGATGCAATACCAAGAGCATGTGCTGATAAATGTATACCCATATCTGTTCAAGTGGTTCACGGATCCGACTTTGGCACCATGGTCGGCAAATGGCTCGCTGTCAAGCATCCTCAGCAGTGCAAGGGATTCCACACGGCCACGTCCGGATGTATGCCACCCATCCCAACGCCCGGTTTTCTATGGTCCCACCCACTCAAGGTGGCAAAGTTTATGGCTAGCATCGCTCTCGGTATGGACACAGTCTATGGTCGTGGTTCTTCCAAAATCAAGGGCCGATCGTTTGTCGACGTTGAAAATGATCCTGAACTTGGTTACTGTGCCATCCAGAGTACACGACCGTACACTTTAGCATATGGTTTGACTGACAGTCCAGTGGGCCTTTTGGGTAAATGCATCATAACCCCATCTATCATCAGTAATTGATCATTTTCCCCACTAACTGCCACAATAAATACTTAGCTTGGCTACTCGAAAAGTACCACAATTGGTCATATCCTGAAAACAAGGATGACAGTGTCGTGTTGCCAGACACCATCACCACCGACGAGTTCCTCACTCAAGTCACTCTCTTCTGGCTGACAAATTCGATTTCCTCGTCGATCCGTTTCTACTATGAAACCTTCAATGATGCAGGAGTGAAGGCGGTGTTCCCGCTTTACGTCAACATCCCGAGTGCAGTGTCCTGCTTCCCTGCTGATCTAAGCAAGGTATTACTTTATAAAAGATGGTGCGACTGTCATTAAACAAACAAGCTGACAGCACGGTGACTGAATCTTACTATGTAGGTCCCTCGCGAATGGCTTGAAGCAAACTTCAATTTGCAGCAATACAACGAACTCGACATGGTATGTACATATATGCTTTTGCTTCACTATGGTATTCTCTTGCTCACTCTCTGCTATCTTTAGGGAGATCATTTTCCGGCCTTGGAGTGTGGAGCGTTGCTGGTGGATGAGGTGCAACGATTTGGCAAATTTTTGAAGACGATGGAATACTTAAAGTAGCGATAGCAGCAGCAGTTTTGGCTGTCATTGTTCCCCTTCTCCTTAGCAGCAGTAGCAGTATTAACCTTTCTTTTTCTTACCTGGCTATCTTTACAAAGAAGAATAAAGTTGTTCATTTTTTTTCGCGGTCTCTACTCACGTATTATTACTGCCTTATACACTGGGAATCCCACTATTGAGATACGTTCCTGAGAGCTCTTAAAAGATTGATACTGACTGATCTTCTCGGGTGTAATAGTTAGACGTGTATCAACGTCAAATGAAGGCTGACCATCGTTTTAGGCAACTTGTTTCTTTTCTGGTAAACAGGTTCAGCCCTGTCCCACCTGACAGCGGAATGACCGTCAATTCCGTCAGGGGAAACTTTCGTCCGTCTGTTTTCGCGCATACATGTACTACACACGCAAGCTTCTTTTTTTTAATGTAATCTCTCACGTACGTTTCCACAAGAATCATGGTAAAGCTAGCTCATTAAACGATTATTGCTGCTATCAAAGTGTAATACATTAAGTTAGCTTTTATCGCAAATTGTAATGTATAGTTCAATCCTTCTATTCCTCAAGAAGGTATGTCACCCTCTACTTTTCTTTCACACTTCTCGGATTTTATGCATGGTTTTAAAGTATTAGAACACTGTTACATCCAGCACGCGACTTTGTGGATTTCGTCAACAAGTCGCCATCGCCCTTCCACTGCACTCATGGAGCTGCTGAGCTGCTGAAACAGGTATACACACCTCTTTTGCAAATATGAATAGTACAACAGTCAGAAGTTGGTCCTTACGTACGGAGTTGGGGGTAAATGTAGGCAGGTTTCACAGAGATCAAGGAACGTGACAACTGGAATGGTGCTATTGAACGCAATGGCAAATACTATTTTACTCGAAACGGCTCGTCGATCGTTGCTTTTGTTGTCGGTG
The DNA here is from genome assembly GCF_025766255.1 of Zychaea mexicana. Lineage (NCBI taxonomy): Eukaryota > Fungi > Mucoromycota > Mucoromycetes > Mucorales > Lichtheimiaceae > Zychaea > Zychaea mexicana. Next base: position 183,234 of record NW_026516743.1, on the reverse strand, counting down.
GCAAATACGTTCCTGGTAACGGGTCTACTATTGTGGGCGCGCATACTGATTCTCCTTGCTTAAAGGTAAATGATTACAAGAAAGAAGGGGAAGCTTCTTGTTGGATCGAAGTGTTTATTCATGTTCCATACTGTTATGCACAATAGGTCAAACCTATCTCTAAAAAGGAAAAGAGTGGTTATCTGGAAGTCGGTGTCCAGCTTTACGGTGGTGGTATCTGGTAAGGGACATGAGAAAATAGTAATCATTGCGACTCGGATACCTAACAAGTATGGGTTTATCGATCAGGCACGCATGGATCGTGATTTGGGCGTTGCTGGATGCGTCATGGTCGAAGACAACAATGGCAAATACCGTCACACAGTGGTTAAAGTGGACAGGTAGGTAAAAGGATGATTTTTTGAGTTAGTGTAATAGAGAAGGTACATTGTTTAATTAATGTACTTTGGGGTGCCTAGACCTCTTTTGCGTATTCCCACACTTGCAATCCACTTGGATCGTAATGCCAACGACAGTGTAAGTATATTAATGTGCTGGCGAATTAGAAAATGGAAGTAAACTCTATTTAATGAAAATGAACACATTTACTATCCGTAGTTCACGTTCAACAAGGAAGTCCAGCTTGCACCAATTCTTGCTACTGCCACCAAAGCGTAAATGTCACCTCTTTCCCTTATATACAATAGATATATCCTCATTCTTGTATACACATACTCAAAAATTACATATTCTCATCTGTTAGAGAGTTGAACAAGACTGAAAGTGACGAACATATTGAAGCAGAAGAAGGCCACCACCCCTTGTTGATTCGTGTACTTGCCGACGAAATGGGCGTCAAACGTTAGTAGTATTATCTTTATATTGTGGTTAGAATAACTGTGTTATGGTTGACCTATATGTCCTCTTACTGACATATGCTAACTCTAATAGCAAGCCAAATTCGCGATTTCGAATTGGTTCTGTATGATACTCAGGTAAAAAAAACAGCTAGACAGTAGAGCGAGAGAGAACAGTAATTGATGTTTTGCTGATAACTTTGGATATAAATATACAGGTTTCAACAATTGGTGGCGTATGCAACGAGTTCATTTTCTCACCTCGTCTTGACAACCAAAAAATGAGCTACTGCGCTATCCGAGCATTGCTGCAATCTTAGAACATTGAGAACGATACCAACGTCCGTGTGACCGTTTGCTTTGACAATGACAAGATTGGCAGCACCACCGCCCACGGTGCTGACTCGAATCCTTTGCCAACCACCTTGCAGCGCTTGGCCAACACTGAACTGTTATCTGGCGCAAAAGTATCGCCCACTGCCTTTGAAGAGGCCATGCACAAGAGTATCCTCATCAGTGCAGATATGGTACATGCCATTCATCCCAACTACCCCGAAAACACGAAGAAAACCACCGACCACACATGCACAAGGGTACTGTTATTAAGATCAACGCAAACCAGGTAACTATGCTCATAGAACTGTGAAAATGGCTCGCACAAGAGATGTCAGCAATACAATAGAGATATGCTACGACTGCAGTCACCAGTTTGGTTTTGAAAGAGCTGGCAAAGAAGCATGTGATCCCAATTCAGGTAGGTTTTTGTCTTTGCGTTGGCTACTGTGGCCAAAGTGATACCAGGAGCTGATAAATATATTGGTTTAAAAGGAATTTGTTGTTCGTAATGATAGCCCTTGTGGCTCGACAATCGGCCCAATGCTTAGTGCAAAGCTTGGACTTCGCACAGTTGGTAAGTCAGACAATCAATGGGTTGGATATACGTATCTTGATATTGACTATGCTTTTGCTGGTTGTCGCGGTTCGATAGATGTGGGTAACCCTCAACTCAGCATGCATTCGATCCGTGAAGTCGGTGGTACCGACGATGTCAAGCACGGAATCGATCTGTTGCAGGTATTGCCTTCTTTTTGTTTTGCTGGATGTTATCAAATAGATTTAAAGATCTCGGATTCAAGAGCTAATTCGTCGATAATATTCCATCCAGGTCTTCTTTGAGGAATTTGCTGAATTGGAAGCTCGCATTGTTGTGGATTAAAGGTTGTATTATGATATGAATAACCGGTTCGGTGGTAGTGGGTAATAGAAATAACAATGTGAGTTTGGATAAGGAGCTCTATTCAATCCCTTCGTTCCTACACTCCCGTATCATTATAATTGAGCGAAATAACAAATCACGATTTTTTGAAGATATATTGGCAATAGTTAAGCTCATTGCGTACAATGATATGATATAATTTGGTCGATGCGTGCCCATTGAGCAGGTATACAAGCGAGTATTATGATAGTTCACCATGCATATCAGTTGATCCACTTTTTGGTTCTTAACAGTTTCCCAAAGCGCTGAAGATCATCCAATAGTAATTGATCTGTCTCCAAGGCCGGAAAGTGGCCTCCCTACAAAAAACACACGATCCAGTCGTTAGGATTCCGTATATGTATAATGAATGAAGTATAAGAAAAAGCACAAGTTGTTACCACATCCGGTTCATTATACTGTTGTAAGTTTACACTCGTTTCCGCCCAGTCTCTGGGAAACTGTGTTTTAGCACATGAAAAGAATTGACCCATTAGCACAAAGATCGTGGTGCATTTGGGAATGATTTAATACTAATAGCTATATGTACCTTTGCAAGCTCAGCAGGAAATTGGATGATCGCAGTAGGGATATTGACGCGACCCATGCATGTTGACATGGTCTCATCCTCGTGGAAGGCCTCATAGTATACACGTATGGATGAAGACATGGAATTTGTAAGCCAATAAATGGTCACCATCGTCAAGAATTCATCAACAGAAATGGTATCTGGTAACGACTCGATGTCATGTATACCGCCATGATCAGTCCAATTATGAAACTTTTCAAGCATCCATGCTATGTTAGCAAAATGAGTTAGGGGTGACAAGTTAGAATATGCAGTTTTACAACATTAACCAACAGCGGTAGTATAATACAGATTTTAACATACCCAAGAGACCTACAGGGCTATCAACTAGGCCATACGCTAATGAATAAGGACGGGTGCCTGGATAGCACGGTAACCTGATTCAGGATCGCTTTGCACACCGGCAAATGCCAGTTCTTCGGCTTCAAACCCATTGCCATATACGGCTTCGATGCCCAATATTATGCTGCATAATACTTAATTACGTGAAGCGGGTGCGTCCATAAAAGCGATAGCGTGTTTGTTGGTGAGGGTGGTAAACAAAGCGGCATAACGCTATGGAATTCCTTGCAGCGGTCCGAGCAGTTTCTAGCCATCCAGTTGCCAATGTTAGATCCCCAGTCAGACCCCGACAGCACTTTTGAAATCTTAGCGTGCAAATTAGATAGGATGACGGTATGTAGTTATTCTCCCTGCTGTCGTATTCTAGTGAGTTCATACATTCTTATTGACCTTCAATATCCTCTTCTCTGGGAGGTTTAACAATACTAAACCTGTTTCTTTTTGACATCAATTCAAAAGTCACGGCGGCGGTTGGGTTTTCGGTAGCAAATATACTCATGGCAAACTAGTTAAAGATGTAAGTTCGTACTTTAAGAAATGGAAAATTCACATGTATGATTACACACCGCTTCTATTGGATATCACAAGAGGAATACTAATGGCTGGCTCCTACAACCAGATTTGTGTGAGGAACAATGTAGCGGTTGTATTCGTTGACTACCCACTCGCTCCAGAGTCCAAGTATCCCGCAGCTCATGAAAACGCATTTGCAGCGCTCTCTTGGGTTGTTGAAAATGGCGACTCCATAAATGTTGACGTAAGCCGTCTTGCTGTCTGCGACGACTCAGCAGGAGGCAATCTATCTGCAGTCATTCCATGTATGCATTACTATGTATATTAAGGATACGAAAGATTGAAAAGACAAAAGTGACAAAATGCAAAGCTAAAGAAGGACACTTTTACCGTTCTTAGTGATGGCCAAAGAACGTGGTCTACCAAGCGCTATCAAAGCTCAGATATTACTTTATCCCGCGACAGCAGCTTCGCGCGACAAGTACGAATCTGCAAAGCTTTTTGGCGGCGGCGACTACTATTTGAAAAACGAAGACGCTATATTCTTTGATAAGGCGTATTGGAATGACTGTGAGAAGACAAAGATCGGATTCCCAATGTTGGCGACCACCGAGGAGCTTCAAGGACTCCCACCAGCTCTAATTTTCACCGCAGAAGCAGACATTTTGCGTGATGAAGGTGAAGACTATGCTCGTCGATTGACCAATGCTGGAGTACCTAATGCCACTGTTCGGGTCATTGGCGCAAGTACGTATTATACTCTATGTTGAAGCATGCTTCTTCTCTTTGTTACCTTACTACTACAGTGGTGGATTGTGATTACTCATGGTTCCTTCTTGTATGTGCTTAAAAACAGTTCATGGATATGCTACTGTTCCTGTTGATACACCGGCGTATGAACAAACCATGGCCATGATTACCAATCAACTGAGTGAAGCTTTTGAGAAAAAGTGAAGTATATTATGCGAATGTTTCTCTGAGCAATGTAATCGTCGGTGATACTGTATAACATATTATAATAAAATTTCCATGCAGCAGCAGCATAACCTTTTATGCATTTTTACTGTTGAATCGTTTGTTGTCCCATACATTTATACAGTGGTTCCCCTAAAATTTCATTCTTCAAATTCATGGAAACCAGGGATTGTGAAAGTTAACGAAAGCTAGGTCAAACTGCCATGTACAGATTCTTTATCCAAACAGATCTTGATGTTACACGGATTAACCAACACTCAAGAAAATTGTCACTCTAACGGTCATGTACTTTATGTAGCCTATTGTCCGATACATATACCTGGCCGTATCGACATATTCTACACTACTTGATTCTGATGTTGAATCACATAATTCACATTGTACATTGCCTGCTGTCAAATACATTTACCGGGCCGGATTAACCTTTTCTTCACATACATAATAGATAAAGATACACCAAATGAAGAGACGATGGACGACCTAACAAGGCTAGCGCAAAACTGTGAAAGAATTTCCACACCATTTCGGGAAGCCTTTCTGAGCATGCTCAAACGGTCGTAGGTTCGACCTCTCACTGCTGTCTGGTAAAAACTTCTTGCCTATGAAGAACAATGATCTCGCAGAATCCCCAGTGACAAATTGGATAGCCAACGCTTATGATAGATTTACCCATAGAAGCACACCGATGTGCCCTAGTTTTTCAACCAGGTTTCAGATTGTGTGTTTAACGTAATTGTCAGTTTTGATATTGTACATATACTAATAAAAAAAGGCTTGTATTGTGGTAAAGTTATTCTTGGTAGTTAAAGGTTACAGAGTGAGAGAATCCCTTACAAACAGACTCATTGTTTCTCACACAATCTTGCAGTTGACATGCACTTGGAAGAGCTTTATCCGAAGGCTGGATCATACACGGGCACTTGAATTAGTGTTACGGGCATGCGTCATAAAGTGAGCCGGAAGCGACGACAAAACAAGACAAGCCAAAGACAGAGGAGAGATGAATCTAGGTCAAGGCAAGAAGAATATCGGAAGGTCAAGGAGACCAGATGATGAGAAAGGAACAAGGAACAAGTCGAGTGATTACATTTATATTTATGAAGGTTGATAAGTTGGGTGATGATTGACGATAAAGTTGTTGAGGGATTGAGTAGAGGTCAACGAATAGTCATGACAGGAAGGGCCTCTATTGGGGTTAAAGCGATGCAAGCGAAATTTGAAAATTGACCCACAAGTCGCTTCAATAGCGGACGTTGCCCATAAATTGTGCCATTCGCTGCGAAAAAAAAGTTTCTCAACGAATTGGATGCGGTGAATAAAGCCAGCAGTGGTATTCCAGCTGTGTCGGGGGCCTTCGAGCTATCGCCGGGTTGACATCGTGCTTCTACTTTTCGAAGTAGGAGTGGGGAGCTGAAAGTTCTTTCAAGAATGATCAGTTTCTTTTCCCATTCGTTCCCCACTTTTTACACAAAAAAAAGAAAATGACAATAATATAGCATCTGAAGCAAGTCCAGCTTACTCGCTAAATTTTCCCCAATTATTTTTTTTTGGGCGAGTCCAACTTTTGCAAGCGGACCAGCTTTTGCTAGCGGGCTCACATATAATCTTAGCGAGTCTATCAGAGTCTGTCAACTTTGACAAACCAATTGTCAGCAGTGCTAGCAACATCTACGTTTTGTGTGATTATTCTTAAAGGCAAAGGGTTTTGTGCCATCAAAGAAGAGTCGGCTTGGGCTCACATGTATTAAAGAAAGCAGAATGGTTTAAGTGTGGTTGAAAATCGACTTCCCTATATGCCCCTAAGCACCAGTGAAAGATGCTCTCGCGACAATGTGCCGAATAAGGAAGCATGTCGATCCTGTTACACACAGTGCTTGTGATCCAAGAAAGAACGATGAGCACATTAAAAGAGCAGGAGGATTTTCGTACGGGTTGTTTTTCTGATAAAAAAAATGACTGATGCCGCTGCCTTGTGGTGATGTAAAAGAACCTGTCTTTGATCAATGGATTCATCACCGCAGCCCTGCGTAAGATTTACCTAAACAGACTGCTGCGGCGTTCGTGCGACTTCGTTACCATGGCAACCCGTTGCTGATAGCGTACTCTTTTTAACCCTTCCGGTCCACCACGCGGTTTGTGTGTTATCTATTTATATCAGCTCGGTTTGCATGAAGCAATGATCCTTTCTTTCTTTCTTTCTTTTTCACACACGCCCTTTTTCCTTCTCTGTGTCGACACACACACACACAACACGAATAAGACAAGACCCATGTCTAGCATCGAACCTTTTGAAATCCCGTCCATTCCACCTCAGCGTCTTGCTTCGCTCAAAGAAAAGCTACAGAACGTTGAGTATCCGAACGAGCTCGAAAAGAATGTCGGCTGGAAGTATGGTGCACCTCGACGAGCTGTTGAGCCTCTCGTTCAAGCCTGGCTCAACGACTACAACTGGGAAAAGGCGCGTGCCGAAATGAACAAGTGGCATCACTACCGCGCGGAAATCCAAAGTTCTTTGGCTTTTCAGAAGCACCCAAACTTCCCGGCCACGGTGGCTCAAAGAGCGGTGAAATCTTTCACAAGCTCATGACATCAGTACTCGGTTACGATGAATACAGTAAATATGACCGTTTCGTTGGATGCAATACCAAGAGCATGTGCTGATAAATGTATACCCATATCTGTTCAAGTGGTTCACGGATCCGACTTTGGCACCATGGTCGGCAAATGGCTCGCTGTCAAGCATCCTCAGCAGTGCAAGGGATTCCACACGGCCACGTCCGGATGTATGCCACCCATCCCAACGCCCGGTTTTCTATGGTCCCACCCACTCAAGGTGGCAAAGTTTATGGCTAGCATCGCTCTCGGTATGGACACAGTCTATGGTCGTGGTTCTTCCAAAATCAAGGGCCGATCGTTTGTCGACGTTGAAAATGATCCTGAACTTGGTTACTGTGCCATCCAGAGTACACGACCGTACACTTTAGCATATGGTTTGACTGACAGTCCAGTGGGCCTTTTGGGTAAATGCATCATAACCCCATCTATCATCAGTAATTGATCATTTTCCCCACTAACTGCCACAATAAATACTTAGCTTGGCTACTCGAAAAGTACCACAATTGGTCATATCCTGAAAACAAGGATGACAGTGTCGTGTTGCCAGACACCATCACCACCGACGAGTTCCTCACTCAAGTCACTCTCTTCTGGCTGACAAATTCGATTTCCTCGTCGATCCGTTTCTACTATGAAACCTTCAATGATGCAGGAGTGAAGGCGGTGTTCCCGCTTTACGTCAACATCCCGAGTGCAGTGTCCTGCTTCCCTGCTGATCTAAGCAAGGTATTACTTTATAAAAGATGGTGCGATTGTCATGAAACAAACAAGCTGACAGCACGGTGACTGAATCTTACTATGTAGGTCCCTCGCGAATGGCTTGAAGCAAACTTCAATTTGCAGCAATACAACGAACTCGACATGGTATGTACATATATGCTTTTGCTTCACTATGGTATTCTCTTGCTCACTCTCTGCTATCTTTAGGGAGGTCATTTTCCGGCCTTGGAGTGTGGAGCGTTGCTGGTGGATGAGGTGCAACGATTTGGCAAATTTTTGAAGACGATGGAATACTTAAAGTAGCGATAGCAGCAGCAGTTTTGGCTGTCATTGTTCCCCTTCTCCTTAGCAGCAGTAGCAGTATTAACCTTTCTTTTTCTTACCTGGCTATCTTTACAAAGAAGAATAAAGTTGTTCATTTTTTTTCGCGGTCTCTACTCACGTATTATTACTGCCTTATACACTGGAATCCCACTATTGAGATACGTTCCTGAGAGCTCTTAAATAGATTGATACTGACTGATCTTCTCGGGTGTAATAGTTAGACGTGTATCAACGTCAAATGAAGGCTGACCATCGTTTTAGGCAACTTGTTTCTTTTCTGGTAAACAGGTTCAGCCCTGTCCCACCTGACAGCGGAATGACCGTCAATTCCGTCAGGGGAAACTTTCGTCCGTCTGTTTTCGCGCATACATGTACTACACACGCAAGCTTCTTTTTTTTAATGTAATCTCTCACGTACGTTTCCACAAGAATCATGGTAAAGCTAGCTCATTAAACGATTATTGCTGCTATCAAAGTGTAATACATTAAGTTAGCTTTTATCGCAAATTGTAATGTATAGTTCAATCCTTCTATTCCTCAAGAAGGTATGTCACCCTCTACTTTTCTTTCACACTTCTCGGATTTTATGCATGGTTTTAAAGTATTAGAACACTGTTACATCCAGCACGCGACTTTGTGGATTTCGTCAACAAGTCGCCATCGCCCTTCCACTGCACTCATGGAGCTGCTGAGCTGCTGAAACAGGTATACACACCTCTTTTGCAAATATGAATAGTACAACAGTCAGAAGTTGGTCCTTACGTACGGAGTTGGGGGTAAATGTAGGCAGGTTTCACAGAGATCAAGGAACGTGACAACTGGAATGGTGCTATTGAACGCAATGGCAAATACTATTTTACTCGAAACGGCTCGTCGATCGTTGCTTTTGTTGTCGGTGGCAAATACGTTCCTGGTAACGGGTCTACTATTGTGGGCGCGCATACTGATTCTCCTTGCTTAAAGGTAAATGATTACAAGAAAGAAGGGGAAGCTTCTTGTTGGATCGAAGTGTTTATTCATGTTCCATACTGTTATGCACAATAGGTCAAACCTATCTCTAAAAAGGAAAAGAGTGGTTATCTGGAAGTCGGTGTCCAGCTTTACGGTGGTGGTATCTGGTAAGGGACATAAGAAAATAGTAATCATTGCGACTCGGATACCTAACAAGTATGGGTTTATCGATCAGGCACGCATGGATCGTGATTTGGGCGTTGCTGGATGCGTCATGGTCGAAGACAACAATGGCAAATACCGTCACACAGTGGTTAAAGTGGACAGGTAGGTAAAAGGATGATTTTTTTGAGTTAGTGTAATAGAGAAGGTACATTGTTTAATTAATGTACTTTGGGGTGCCTAGACCTCTTTTGCGTATTCCCACACTTGCAATCCACTTGGATCGTAATGCCAACGACAGTGTAAGTATATTAATGTGCTGGCGAATTAGAAAATGGAAGTAAACTCTATTTAATGAAAATGAACACATTTACTATCCGTAGTTCACGTTCAACAAGGAAGTCCAGCTTGCACCAATTCTTGCTACTGCCACCAAAGCGTAAATGTCACCTCTTTCCCTTATATACAATAGATATATCCTCATTCTTGTATACACATACTCAAAAATTACATATTCTCATCTGTTAGAGAGTTGAACAAGACTGAAAGTGACGAACATATTGAAGCAGAAGAAGGCCACCACCCCTTGTTGATTCGTGTACTTGCCGACGAAATGGGCGTCAAACGTTAGTAGTATTATCTTTATATTGTGGTTAGAATAACTGTGTTATGGTTGACCTATATGTCCTCTTACTGACATATGCTAACTCTAATAGCAAGCCAAATTCGCGATTTCGAATTGGTTCTGTATGATACTCAGGTAAAAAAAACAGCTAGACAGTAGAGCGAGAGAGAACAGTAATTGATGTTTTGCTGATAACTTTGGATATAAATATACAGGTTTCAACAATTGGTGGCGTATGCAACGAGTTCATTTTCTCACCTCGTCTTGACAACCAAAAAATGAGCTACTGCGCTATCCGAGCATTGCTGCAATCTTAGAACATTGAGAACGATACCAACGTCCGTGTGACCGTTTGCTTTGACAATGACAAGATTGGCAGCACCACCGCCCACGGTGCTGACTCGAATCCTTTGCCAACCACCTTGCAGCGCTTGGCCAACACTGAACTGTTATCTGGCGCAAAAGTATCGCCCACTGCCTTTGAAGAGGCCATGCACAAGAGTATCCTCATCAGTGCAGATATGGTACATGCCATTCATCCCAACTACCCCGAAAACACGAAGAAAACCACCGACCACACATGCACAAGGGTACTGTTATTAAGATCAACGCAAACCAGGTAACTATGCTCATAGAACTGTGAAAATGGCTCGCACAAGAGATGTCAGCAATACAATAGAGATATGCTACGACTGCAGTCACCAGTTTGGTTTTGAAAGAGCTGGCAAAGAAGCATGTGATCCCAATTCAGGTAGGTTTTTGTCTTTGCGTTGGCTACTGTGGCCAAAGTGATACCAGGAGCTGATAAATATATTGGTTTAAAAGGAATTTGTTGTTCGTAATGATAGCCCTTGTGGCTCGACAATCGGCCCAATGCTTAGTGCAAAGCTTGGACTTCGCACAGTTGGTAAGTCAGACAATCAATGGGTTGGATATACGTATCTTGATATTGACTATGCTTTTGCTGGTTGTCGCGGTTCGATAGATGTGGGTAACCCTCAACTCAGCATGCATTCGATCCGTGAAGTCGGTGGTACCGACGATGTCAAGCACGGAATCGATCTGTTGCAGGTATTGCCTTCTTTTTGTTTTGCTGGATGTTATCAAATAGATTTAAAGATCTCGGATTCAAGAGCTAATTCGTCGATAATATTCCATCCAGGTCTTCTTTGAGGAATTTGCTGAATTGGAAGCTCGCATTGTTGTGGATTAAAGGTTGTATTATGATATGAATAACCGGTTCGGTGGTAGTGGGTAATAGAAATAACAATGTGAGTTTGGATAAGGACTCTATTCAATCCCTTCGTTCCTACACTCCGTATCATTATAATTGAGCGAAATAACAAATCACATTTTTTGAAGATATATTGGCAATAGTTAAGCTCATTGCGTACAATGATATGATATAATTTGGTCGATGCGTGCCCATTGAGCAGGTATACAAGCGAGTATTATGATAGTTCACCATGCATATCAGTTGATCCACTTTTTGGTTCTTAACAGTTTCCCAAAGCGCTGAAGATCATCCAATAGTAATTGATCTGTCTCCAAGGCCGGAAAGTGGCCTCCCTACAAAAAACACACGATCCAGTCGTTAGGATTCCGTATATGTATAATGAATGAAGTATAAGAAAAAGCACAAGTTGTTACCACATCCGGTTCATTATACTGTTGTAAGTTTACACTCGTTTCCGCCAGTCTCTGGGAAACTGTGTTTTAGCACATGAAAAGAATTGACCCATTAGCACAAAGATCGTGGTGCATTTGGGAATGATTTAATACTAATAGCTATATGTACCTTTGCAAGCTCAGCAGGAAATTGGATGATCGCAGTAGGGATATTGACGCGACCCATGCATGTTGACATGGTCTCATCCTCGTGGAAGGCCTCATAGTATACACGTATGGATGAAGACATGGAATTTGTAGCCAATAAATGGTCACCATCGTCAAGAATTCATCAACAGAAATGGTATCTGGTAACGACTCGATGTCATGTATACCGCCATGATCAGTCCAATTATGAACTTTTCAAGCATCCATGCTATGTTAGCAAAATGAGTTAGGGGTGACAAGTTAGAATATGCAGTTTTACAACATTAACCAACAGCGGTAGTATAATACAGATTTTAACATACCCAAGAGACCTACAGGGCTATCACTAGGCCATACGCTAATGAATAAGGACGGGTGCCGTGGATAGCACGGTAACCTGATTCAGGATCGCTTTGCACACCGGCAAATGCCAGTTCTTCGGCTTCAAACCCATTGCCATATACGGCTTCGATGCCCAATATTATGCTTGCATAATACTTAATTACGTGAAGCGGGTGCGTCCATAAAAGCGATAGCGTGTTTGTTGGTGAGGGTGGTAAACAAAGCGGCATAACGCTATGGAATTCCTTGCAGCGGTCCGAGCAGTTTCTAGCCATCCAGTTGCCAATGTTAGATCCCCAGTCAGACCCGACAGCACTTTTGAAATCTTAGCGTGCAAATTAGATAGGATGACGGTATGTAGTTATTCTCCCTGCTGTCGTATTCTAGTGAGTTCATACATTCTTATTGACCTTCAATATCCTCTTCTTAGGGAGGTTTAACAATACTAAACCTGTTTCTTTTTGACATCAATTCAAAAGTCACGGCGGCGGTTGGGTTTTCGGTAGCAAATATACTCATGGCAAACTAGTTAAAGATGTAAGTTCGTACTTTAAAGAAATGGAAAATTCACATGTATGATTACACACCGCTTCTATTGGATATCACAAGAGGAATACTAATGGCTGGCTCCTACAACCAGATTTGTGTGAGGAACAATGTAGCGGTTGTATTCGTTGACTACCCACTCGCTCCAGAGTCCAAGTATCCCGCAGCTCATGAAAACGCATTTGCAGCGCTCTCTTGGGTTGTTGAAAATGGCGACTCCATAAATGTTGACGTAAGCCGTCTTGCTGTCTGCGACGACTCAGCAGGAGGCAATCTATCTGCAGTCATTCCATGTATGCATTACTATGTATATTAAGGATACGAAAGATTGAAAAGACAAAAGTGACAAAATGCAAAGCTAAAGAAGGACACTTTTACCGTTCTTAGTGATGGCCAAAGAACGTGGTCTACCAAGCGCTATCAAAGCTCAGATATTACTTTATCCCGCGACAGCAGCTTCGCGCGACAAGTACGAATCTGCAAAGCTTTTTGGCGGCGGCGACTACTATTTGAAAAACGAAGACGCTATATTCTTTGATAAGGCGTATTGGAATGACTGTGAGAAGACAAAGATCGGATTCCCAATGTTGGCGACCACCGAGGAGCTTCAAGGACTCCCACCAGCTCTAATTTTCACCGCAGAAGCAGACATTTTGCGTGATGAAGGTGAAGACTATGCTCGTCGATTGACCAATGCTGGAGTACCTAATGCCACTGTTCGGGTCATTGGCGCAAGTACGTATTATACTCTATGTTGAAGCATGCTTCTTCTCTTTGTTACCTTACTACTACAGTGGTGGATTGTGATTACTCATGGTTCCTTCTTGTATGTGCTTAAAAACAGTTCATGGATATGCTACTGTTCCTGTTGATACACCGGCGTATGAACAAACCATGGCCATGATTACCAATCAACTGAGTGAAGCTTTTGAGAAAAAGTGAAGTATTATTATGCGAATGTTTCTCTGAGCAATGTAATCGTCGGTGATACTGTATAACATATTATAATAAAATTTTCCATGCAGCAGCAGCATAACCTTTTATGCATTTTTACTGTTGAATCGTTTGTTGTCCCATACATTTATACAGTGGTTCCCCTAAAATTTCATTCTTCAAATTCATGGAAACCAGGGATTGTGAAAGTTAACGAAAGCTAGGTCAAACTGCCATGTACAGATTCTTTATCCAAACAGATCTTGATGTTACACGGATTAACCAACACTCAAGAAAATTGTCACTCTAACGGTCATGTACTTTATGTAGCCTATTGTCCGATACATATACCTGGCCGTATCGACATATTCTACACTACTTGATTCTGATGTTGAATCACATAATTCACATTGTACATTGCCTGCTGTCAAATACATTTACCGGGCCGGATTAACCTTTTCTTCACATACATAATAGATAAAGATACACCAAATGAAGAGACGATGGACGACCCTAACAAGGCTAGCGCAAAACTGTGAAAGAATTTCCACACCATTTCGGGAAGCCTTTCTGAGCATGCTCAAACGGTCGTAGGTTCGACCTCTCACTGCTGTCTGGTAAAAACTTCTTGCCTATGAAGAACAATGATCTCGCAGAATCCCCAGTGACAAATTGGATAGCCAACGCTTATGATAGATTTACCCATAGAAGCACACCGATGTGCCCTAGTTTTTCAACCAGGTTTCAGATTGTGTGTTTAACGTAATTGTCAGTTTTGATATTGTACATATACTAATAAAAAAAGGCTTGTATTGTGGTAAAGTTATTCTTGGTAGTTAAAGGTTACAGAGTGAGAGAATCCCTTACAAACAGACTCATTGTTTCTCACACAATCTTGCAGTTGACATGCACTTGGAAGAGCTTTATCCGAAGGCTGGATCATACACGGGCACTTGAATTAGTGTTACGGGCATGCGTCATAAAGTGAGCCGGAAGCGACGACAAAACAAGACAAGCCAAAGACAGAGGAGAGATGAATCTAGGTCAAGGCAAGAAGAATATCGGAAGGTCAAGGAGACCAGATGATGAGAAAGGAACAAGGAACAAGTCGAGTGATTACATTTATATTTATGAAGGTTGATAAGTTGGGTGATGATTGACGATAAAGTTGTTGAGGGATTGAGTAGAGGTCAACGAATAGTCATGACAGGAAGGGCCTCTATTGGGGTTAAAGCGATGCAAGCGAAATTTGAAAATTGACCCACAAGTCGCTTCAATAGCGGACGTTGCCCATAAATTGTGCCATTCGCTGCGAAAAAAAAGTTTCTCAACGAATTGGATGCGGTGAATAAAGCCAGCAGTGGTATTCCAGCTGTGTCGGGGGCCTTCGAGCTATCGCCGGGTTGACATCGTGCTTCTACTTTTCGAAGTAGGAGTGGGGAGCTGAAAGTTCTTTTAAGAATGATCAGTTTCTTTTCCCATTCGTTCCCCACTTTTTACACAAAAAAAAGAAAATGACAATAATATAGCATCTGAAGCAAGTCCAGCTTACTCGCTAAATTTTCCCCAATTATTTTTTTTTGGGCGAGTCCAACTTTTGCAAGCGGACCAGCTTTTGCTAGCGGACTCACATATAATCTCAGCGAGTCTATCAGAGTCTGTCAACTTTGACAAACCAATTGTCAGCAGTGCTAGCAACATCTACGTTTTGTGTGATTATTCTTAAAGGCAAAGGGTTTTGTGCCATCAAAGAAGAGTCGGCTTGGGCTCACATGTATTAAAGAAAGCAGAATGGTTTAAGTGTGGTTGAAAATCGACTTCCCCATATGCCCCTAATCCTTTTCCTTTTTCCTTTTCTTATCGCTTATTCCTTCTTCCTTCGTTTTTCTTTTCTCAATTCCTTTTCAGTCTTTTGTCAAACCTCGTCTCTTATTGCCACCCTCTATTGTCCGTTCTCATTGTACTATTGCTGCTTCTTTACTCCTTTTACATATATTGCTATAGCTTACTTATCCTTTACTCTTGAATATAAAGATAATCCCACAATAAAAAGAATATAAGTACGTTATATGTTATAGTTCTATAGCAGACATATTGACAACTACATCCTATAATATAATGATGCTTCCCAACAAGAATATTGACTACTTGAATACAAGTACCTCATACATATTATATGTATAAACGGGTCACAACGGGTCAACGGATCGAGTCAAGGGTAAATATAGTCGTGGAGGAGATAGTGAAGAAGATCAATGAATTGAGACTATTTACTGCTACCACATCCTTCGTCAAGCTCTTGCTCTTCTTGTTTCGTCAAACGTGTTGCAGCAGCTCTAGCTCGTAGCTCCCTTTGTAATGCAACATCACTATTCTGTACGCTCTTGCCACCTCCACCACCGAGTCGATAGCTTCCACCTTCCCATGATACCCCCGTTATCTCATCATCATAATCCTCATCAACAGGTTGATGGAATTTGGATCCGGAGGATAATGCTTGTGCGCCATGTGCTGTCCAGTCGAGTGCTATGACATCCTTATTGAGCTGGCGGTTCAGGGCACGAAAATTGTCGTCGTGGTCGCTCCATACATTATGCGTGAGTTCATGCAGTAAGACTTTTCGTATACTGTCATAATGCCGAAAACCTGATAAATCGTCGGTGCGAAGACGGATGGCTATTAATTGACCTGCATTTCTGTTGTATCCGAGAATCGTTGCCTCGAACGGCGTTAATTCAGTCAGTTCTCCAACTGACCATTTGCGTTGCTGCATAATAGCTCTAATCTTGATACGAGGCTGTAGTATTAGTTTATCCGTCTCCTTTGTCTCTCTCTCTTCAATTTTGTCTACTCACCCCTCGGTCATCTCTCAATCGCTCGAGCAACTTCCGTGCCTGCTCTGGCTGTGGGAATTCGTCAATGACTGTGATGCGATGAAAGGTATACTGACTCGACGTCGTGCTTTGGACAGATCGTTTCACTGGTCGACTCGGCTTGATCACTTGTCGACGATTTAAGCGGTCATCGAGCTTGGCAATTTCTTTAACTTGCTCGGTGGGAGTACCAATCAACATTAATTTGACCTCGTTGAATTGTGCAATCGTATCGTCGTCATTTCTCAAGATTTTGCCGTTATGCACTAGTTTTTGATGATCGATCGGTATGCCAGTTACGTTTTGAAGGTGTGATTTGAGTTCTCGGACGGTGATATCAGGGCTCCACTGTTGGATATCGAGCGATTGCGTCTTGAACTGTACTTTGAAATTGACGACTGGTTCTTCGGTAGTAGACATGGTAATACAATATAATGGGAACTAAGTAGTATGAAAAAAAAAGAGATTAAAATGGATTACGTTATCATCCCTTAAATGTATAAATTCGTGCGGGTTTTCCATGGCTTTCGAAAAGAAGCTCTTTGTCATCAATGTTGCTGCAGTCTGTTATTGGATGCAAAGGGCGCTTCATAAACCCCAAGCTCCCGTTACTAATGAGTCTCTTGAGCACCAAAAAACTAACATTTACGTAAGCAAAAAACTGACATATACACCACCATATATTACATCAGAAAGACACAGCATGATGAGCAATGCAACTTTTACTTCATAATAGTAAAGTATCCTAGCTCTTCAGTTGAAATAAGATGATGCGGCTATTTTTGGATCGTCACATAATCCATACTAGACTTTACGCCGACAATTGCACCTTCAAGGTTAAAATTTGGAAAGGACGCAAAGCGAGCTTAAACGAACCAGCTTCATCAGCGCGGGGTAGTTCCTGGTCCGAATCATCTTCGAGCACGTTTGTCACAAGGATACGTTTGATACTCAAACGGCTATTTCCAGCTCAATTAGTATCATGTTTTCTTCTGAGCACACTTTTTCCAGTGATTACGTTACCTCTTAAGTAGTGCAGTGGCCTTTCCACCATATGCTTCATACAAGCGTAGCACCAGCACTTTGCCTTTGCCCTGATCGTCTTCTGCGGGTTTAATGGTATCGAGAATGATTTGAGTGGGAGGATCCACTTGGAACAAAGGCCGCAAGACTGTGCCAGATCTAACTCTCTGATCTTCCGCATAACTACGAACGAAGAAAAGCCAGAATTTTAGAATTTGCAGCAGCAATTTTTGTCGAAAGGTACGGCATCATGTAGCATAAATATTACCGAAGCGACAGAGGGACGTTAAAATCAATAGCCTCGCGAACGACATTGGAAGCGTTAAAGTGTCCTTGGTGCGGATAGATTGCGTACTTGAACTTGTGCTCACCCATATCGGCGTTTTCATCTGGCCCTTTTGGTGAACGCAAGAGCGAAAGTCGCTGTGTGTTTCCATGGGTCGCGTATCCGTATTTGCAATTGTTCATCAATGCGACACCATAGTTGGCTTCAGATAAATCGGCAAACTTGTGTCCACACACTTCGAACTTTGCTGAATCCACGGTTGTGTTGTAATGAGTGGGTCGTCGCAAAACGCCGTATTGAATCTCATAGGTGGCCTACGAATAATAGCAAATGATGAAATCAATATAAAACTCTCCATTCTCCATAAAATCTCTATATGCAAGAAATTAACACTTACATAATCGCTCACTAGGTCCCAAACAAATTCCACTTTCTAATAGCAGTTCATCATGAGTGAATAGGCATTGATTCTTCTTTCTTTTTTTGTAAGAATGATTACCAGAAATTGATGTGCTTCGTGCCAGTCAACAAAATTGCTGAACTCTAGGCGCTCAGACAAACAGGTCAGGCTAATCGTTTGCTCGATCCACGACTTGTCAGATATTGTTTGACGGAAGTGAAGCTCGGCTTTCAATGGACCCTCGGAAACAATCTATGTGCCCCAAACATGTGTTAGAAGTTCCGTTTGATACAATCGACTGCTGTATGAACCGTACCTTGATACTGGCTTCACCTTCGATAGGTTTCCACTTTTGCAAGTGGTAAATCTCAACTGTGAAAAAATAATAAGAAGCAAATATAACGGTGGCTATTAGTCCAGTGTTTCTCGTTATGCGGGACTCGCTGGTTATCGTGAATACATACCATCCCATGCATCCCAGTAAATGGGCTATTGGTGAGCATTATAAGCAAAGTTGGTTAATATTGGATACCTTCATCTTTGTATATAGCCCCGTAAATGTAACTTACCACATCCTCGTAAAGCTTGAGAACATTTCCCCTGGCTCCATTGGGAATAAGTTGTCTATCATATATTGACGGCATTTAGCTATTTTTTATACATGATCCTCATCAATTAATCGAACAAATCACATTACCTTTCTGGCTCCTTCTTATCCACCAAGTGTACAAGCTGTCCATCATGATTAAAGGTTGCCTTCAAATTTTGGTTTTCCAGGATAAAATAACCACCATCATCGTCCTTGTAAGCTTATTAAAATAACCAAGAGTGGTGAGTTTCTCTTTTCCATATTTCAAACGACACGAAATAGCTACCTTTTGCACCAATTTCCGCATCGATGGTAGGAATGTCTGGTGTGTGTGCCACATATCCCGCTGCACCAAGGCCTGGAACGCTTCGCACTACCAAAAGGTAAGTTTTGATGGTTTTTTTTTTGTAAAGGAGATATAGCGAAGAGCAAATACCTAGCACGTATTCATGATCATCACGACTCCATTGTTGTCCGGTCCAACTTGTCTTACCACGAGGTACTTCGATTACCTCAGTTCTTTCCCAAGGTACCGTGTTGAACGCAACCAAACCTACGTGTCATGACTAATAAATATCAAAAAGAAAAAACGTCTTTTGAATGATTTACCTTCTTGTATTTTATCGTCATCAGAAAGAGCTCGAAGATCAATAATAGCAGACTGGGCTTTGTGGCGCAACGACAGTGATGCGGATATGATTTCGCGATGATGCTGTATACATATAGATTGTTTTTTTTAAAAAAATAAAAGAATCATATTCACCCACTAAATAACTGTCGTAGTAGTTGTTTGTCTTCTTATATATTTTAGTACCTTGTGAACGTCCTTAAAGGCAAGACCAATGGCCGATCCTGGCAAACAGTCGTGGAATTGATTCAAACATAAAAGTTTCCACATCCACTCCAAATCGTTGATCGGATAGCTATCGTTATTTTACAACCGGATCTGTCATTAGTACAGCTTTTCAAAGTGCTATATCATGAGGATCACTTACGCATAACTGTCCTCCGCCTTCTTATTGCTAGATTTTGCTAATATTGTTGCCATGGTACTCAAGATCTCGACGTCTCGAATCAAAAATTCAGATATACGGTTACCACGTTTCACAAGTGCTTGAGTGGTGTACGTTCCACGATGGAATTCGAGATACTTTTTATAGTGACAGAAATGAAAAAATGCTATCAGTCAGCCCTTGCTGTGAAAAGCCTCTTATGCAAAATTTTTACTGTGTATCATTACCAGTTCTCCATTGTATGATTGCAGACCACGAGAATGCTTTTCAATCCCTTGGAAAAAGTCGAGCACCTTGCCGGATTTAACCATCGGAAGCCCATCCTAGATTTCATAAAGCAATGTTAGGGTGGGTGTAGCTCCCTTATTTGCTCATGCATACTTTTATTTTAAATCACTCACCACATCCTTCAAGCGAGACAATCGCTCAAGCATTTCTGGAGTAGGTCCACCACCACCATCGCCATGTCTAGCATTTGATAAAGTCGAGCTCTCAGTTATCTTTGCAGTATTCAAGAGGAATACAAAAACACCAATGCTATACTTACCCATAACAGAGCAAGCTTTCATTCGAGTATTCAAGGTCATGGTTATTTTTCGTGCTAGATAGAAAAAAACCACAATGCGTTATACGGAATCTCTCTCCTTTCTCTTTTTCCTTAAATACGATTTCAATTTTCTTCAAGCTATGTGCTGCTTTGTTTACCATTTTGTCAGCTCAGCAACAGTAACAGAAGCGCCATACCTAATAAAAATTCATATGAATGAATGAACTTTTAACTGACATAACGTCTCGAACCAAATTAATAACTACATACGTGTCTGCTGGTGTCAAATGAGATAAGATGTTTGTTCCATCAATACCAGTCCACCAAAATGTGGTGAGTGGAAACTTGTTGATGTTATTCCATGATAGCTTTTGGGTAAAAAAGTAATCACAACCGGAGAGCTTGAGGACTTGAGGAAGCTATTGTCCGTATTCCAAGTGTAACGATATATAAGCATATTTTTCTGACAGTATAAATAGTATTAATTCCAGTATTATGTAGGTACCTGCGAGGAATAGCCTGTGGCGATACAATAAACAAGAAAGTATCAGTAAGACAAGAGCATCATTGAGTGGTCTCTTTAAATTTTCAATCCTACCGAATGAATCTGGAAGCCAGAAAATTTTGGCGCGTTTTCCAAAATGTTTCTCAAAATAACGTTGTCTAATTTAGATATAGTAATTGTCAAGGATATGTCATAGCGCTCGTTTTTTAACACATAGTATTGAGAACGTGACTTGGTACTTACCCGAGAACCATTTGTCGACACAGCGACTCACCACTAGGCATGTTTGTGTCTGAATAAACTCCTTAGCAACAGCAGATGTGTGATGATTCATGTCTACCAAATATATTCAAGACATACCATGCTCAACCCAGCTCTATAATAGTAACATAATCAGGTTTAATATAACGATTAGATAACAGCCCTTGAAAAAGTATCTATATTATCCAACTTACTCCTCCTATAATTTCCCATTGGCCGACTTTTTCCTTTTCTTTGATCTTTTCAAAAACGGATGGATAAAGTTCGCTCAACCATTCGTATTGTTGGGTCTAAAAAAGCAAAAGACAGTTCGATCCAATTAGAGATCCAGGGATTGTGATCACACGAGGTTGCAATGCATGAATTGCCCAAAGACGCCTAAGTCACCATGGTAGTCCATTACCTGCGAACCTGTAAAAATGTATCCCGGATAGCGATCCATCAAGTCGACTTGTGTAGACCACGATCTTGCAATTTTGCGTTTTGTTTCGTCATAAGGCCAGAGCCAAGCCGTGTCTAATCAATCATCATTCGCCTACTTGTTATACTAGGTACGCACAACACAAAAGAGGGTACATTATTGAAATAGCAACTGACCTATATGGCAATTGCCAATTGCCGTGATTTGATGCTGACCCTTTGGCTGACCGTTACGAACAGATAGAAATTCAGATGTGAGGGCTTTGCAACGCTTGATTGACCCACGGTCTTTGAGAATAAACTGATTGATCACTTCGTTGATCACCCACACGGCTTCACGAGCACGTGGACTTTCGTTCTGCGTGTCATAGGCAATGCCTTTGATAATGCTATTTTATACAATGACTAGTCAGCAACTATGCCTTTTTCCTATAAAATTCATGCAAGGCTTAAGCACATGATACTTACTCCAGGTCATAATACAAATCCTGCACTTCGTAGTCTGGGACAACAAGATCGGCTGTTTTGATTGAGAAATAACGATTCGGATCGGGTACCATGGCACTATCTCCGACACCAAACATTCCATTGCATGCTGCTTCAATGTAAAATGTATGGCGTTCACCCGCCTTGGCTTTCTTTGTCACAATGTACTCGTGTCGTTCTTGTCCATCTAACAATATTTTTATTTCATACAGTTTTTTTTAATCATCTTATCATTGGACCGCCACACTTGTTAATAAACAAAATGCTTTATTTTTTGCATACCTCCTCCTGTCAAACCTTGCATAGGGATCCCATCGGTCGTCCATACCATTCCTTCACAACCCATATCCCATTGAAATACTACAGTTTTTCCGTTCATAATATTGGGAATTGTCGTTGCGATTTTGAACCAGTGAGTCGCCCAACTCGGACCATAATTGCGTTCATGTTGGTCCACTTTTTTAAATGTTTGTGACACTGCATCCTACACATCCGATTTAATATCGGTGCATGTGACTAACCCTTTGGGTGCTTTTTACACTCATATTGATTTGATTAAACACTGTTTCTATATGTATGTACCTTGAAAGGGACTCGCTAATAGATTTTTTTATAAAAAACAAAAAGTTAGTTGGACAAATCCTCGTCACTCTCTTTGCGCCACTCTAAAGTGGACGCTAATGATTTTATTTCAAGAGTAATACTACCTTGAGATCAGGGACGCTATATACGCTCAGCTCAACATGTGGTGCACCTGAGTGTCGGTGTACCCACAGCCCACGATGGATGCCCATTGTATAAAAGTTGCTACCGGCCGACAAAAAGTTGGCGACGCGCGATCGCGCAATGTCACTCGGTACACGAGGTGTATTATCAACTGCTGGTGTAGCCATAGCGAAATTGGATCTGTGGTTTCCAAAAAAACAAAAAAAGAAAGGTGTAATAAAGTGCCAAAGAAGAAGAGAAAAAAGAAAAACGCAGGTGGGAAGAGAACAAGAGAATGCAAAAATATAAATCCGTTGAACCTTCCCACGTTTAATGCATTATTTTTTCGCTCTAGCCTTTTCGTTTTTACGCCCTGTTTGTTGATAAGGTGACTATGTGTATTATGCCAGGACTACTTCCTCTTCTTCCCGTTAGCCATTGCCGTTAAGCAGGTAGCGATTTGATTCTTATAGTTCGGTTGTGATGATTAAAGTTCAGTATCTACACGATAATCGATAACCCAAATGTGAATTTCTACACTGTGTAACAGTCTTTGGTGCTACCTATGCTGAAGCATGCATCGTACCGCAAATGGTAAAATGAGCTCTCAGGCGACCTGCATAAACAATCATGTATACACAGTGAAAACTTAAAGACATGTCAGCGCCTATACACACTTTTGCTAATTAGAATACAACACATGAAAACATGCATTGTAAAGCTCAACGACAGACGAATACTGAACACAGACTCTATAGTATCCTTATTGTGCTCATCGGCTTTAACAATGGCATAAATTCATAATAACTGAACAATAGTGGACACAAAGTGAGACTGCTTTTTTATGCAATGCAATTATTAGCCATCTTTTGCGAGGCAAAATAACACTGACGTTGTGTATCAGGAGCAGATTTGCTATTATGTATAATAGTTACAGTGAAACGATGTTGCAAGGACCAGAGACGTGACATTGCATTCATCAAGTATTTTTACAAATGCTTGAAATATGCATTCAAGTGACTGCGCGACAACATGAAGTACACTGGGAGTACGATGTGTCGGATTATCCTCGACGGAAGATCAACATCGACACAACAGCAATATAATAGCCGAAAGAGTGAGTGGGGTCAAAAGACAGCCGCTTTCAGGTAAAGTATTGATGATGCTCTGATTGCCAACAAATATTATGCTGGAGTGGAAATTTACACCGTATTTAACGAGTATGTAAGGCAGCGATGACGCTGGCAAGCTAGCCTCCCGGTATTTTGTGAGCAATGTTTCGCATTTTTTATAGCTTTACTATGTACTTTGATTTAATAACAAATGTGCCATCCTTACACTCTTCCTCCCTACCACATATTACATACTAGTCCAAATTCCACATAATTGCCTAACATGAGATGTTGTGCTTGAGAAGAAAGGATAAATGCAACCCGAACAAATAACCTGATAAAAAAAAGTCATGCAAATAAATTGAAAGGGTAACACCTCGGTCTTGTTGTCGAGGCAGCCGTGGTTAGAACAGAATTGATTCATGCATGTATATGGCAAGCAGTACTTGAACCAAGGTCATCGCTCGATATAACGCATTTATAATAATTCAAATGAAAACATTTATCTCTCTTAAGGCCATAGACGAAATGATGTATTTAGAGTGACAATAACAGAAAATACCCGGATGATACTAAACGGATAGCATTTTCTTCTTTTGACCTTTGAATCAAACCTTTAAAAGCTACATTAGGCTTTGTTTTATTAAATTTATCAATGCTTGCTATTGCCCAAGAGGAAGAAGGTTTTGCTCCCCACTCCCGGCTGGTTGATAAGCCAACGGTAGCCAGAAACTTTTCCGCGAAGGGCAGAGATCAAGTGCAGGATGTCACTATGATACGCTTTTCTTGCATTAGATTTTGAAGAAAATGCCATTTAAATAATCAGCTTAGTCGTAGCTAGAATGCAATAACAGATCTTATATTGCAAATTGCATGACGGTAGTGTTTTTTTGAACCGAAGGAATGGAAGAGAAGAGAAAGGAGGGGTTCCATAGTCCACTTACCTTACCTCATGTAGTGATAGATAGAAATCTTCTTTAAGTCAGCTAAAAAGAATAGTAATGTTATCTACCACACTGATGCTGCGAATCACAGATTATCCTTGGTTATTACTCTTCCTTGTCAAGTGATGACACTATTCTTGAGCAAAGTGCTTCTTATATGTACAACTAAGGGCGTGTTTCTCCAGATCAAACTTCAGATCCTTACGCACATCTGCTTGTAGATCTTTGCATAACGGAGGACTGTTAGAGCGTTGTCACCTAATTTTCTTTTAAAATGCTTGTCAAGGTGGCGAACCTTCTTCAGGAACGGGCAAAAGTCAAGCGATATGGGAAACAAGGTACAGAAAAGTTCTAGCAATGAGTAAGATGAGGAAAGTGGAGAAGCACAGGATCAACGAAACCTACGGGGTCTGGACGTTGTGGATTGAGATTTCTGGCCGACAAAAAGAAACGCCCGACATTTAATGCAGCTTTGGTAAATTTTGATCCTCCATGTATCCTATCATGATAGTGTTGATTGAAGTATCAGTTAAGTATATAGTCCAGTAGAGAAGTATACGGTGCCATGTCCCGGCTTTTAAGCACTCTGATGGCGACACGTCCAATAACAAAAAGTACCTACAACATTCAATGTGATTCAAAATGCCATTCAACCCCCTTGAGTCGCTCTCCAACATGACCATGGATGGACCTGTGTACTATTCACCATGTTGTAGAACGTTTTAAAATGCTTAATAACTACTTGTTGTTATGACAGCACTTGAATTACAAAAGCCCATTATCTAGAATATTTTGGTGGCGATTTGGAGTGTTCAAATGTGTACGTCGTTCGAATTTTCTGGCCAGCCAAATCATACAATCAGCTGAGCTCGTTGAGTATGTATATCACAGGCGGCCGACGCCGAAAGGTACAGGGTTGTAAATTACTTGTCTGCGACAAAGAAAGTATAAATACGAGTTTAATAGAAGCAGACGGGTCGGTCGACCAAGTACAATGCCAATGGCATTATGTACGTGAGCACAAGTTGTACTCTGGCCTTAATATTTCTCTTGTTGCCAAGTCTCAGACGGGTTCGGCAGCCTCAATGCCGGAAAAAAACATAAGCTTAATTTACAGTAGATCAACACTAAATCATGTTTGGCACCTTAAGTATGCTTCGTCACGTTGATTCAGACGTAATTTACTTATCATAAGCTGGTTCTCAGCTCCTTTAAACAACGTCCATTTTTCGCTCGGTCTCGGTGAGTGTTTCTGTGATTCAATACATGTATATATACTGCAACAGTTGCTCTAATAGTTGGACATGGGATATGTCAACACAGGCGCCACGTGTCTTTATCATGATGAACAAGAAGCAGCGGACAAGAGTTTCCTGTCGAGCTTGGCAACAGAGAAAAGTGGATATGCCGCCTTTCATTGACTTGTGTAGAAAAGCCTAGATGTAGTAAGTAAACGATATTAGTAGATTTAAAAGTACTCAATAGCATTGACCAGAGTCTCCTTAGTAGGTTACAGGGTAGCGTGCTTTCGAACCGACAAAAACGTTTGTAAAAGAGCTCAAGGAGAAAATCGAGCGACGACAAAAGGCCCTTGACGGCACTGGTTGATTCTATGATAGTAGTGCGGCGCAACGAAAAAAAAAATAAGCACACGAATGTGGTTGCCGACGAGTGGGTTAAATGAGCGGCCGTACCATAAGAAGTTCGGATTATACTTGATCTTGGAGGGTAAAAGGTATCTTATGATATTAGCGAAAAAAAAAAGAATAGATTGTACACATAGTAATACATTATGGAAAAGTGAGCTGTGTATACAAGATAGTATGCCTCTTTTTTTTTTTATCTACGCTAAAAAAGCTATGCTGTAAAAGCAAGACGACACTCTTTAAGGAAATTCACATAAATGACGATTTTCATCGTCTTTTCGCCACCTGGCAATTGTTTGTACCATATTGCTGCATGAAAACGGGGCTGGGAGTGGGAAAAAAAGAGTCTGTATACACACGTTGGAAGGGGATTTTAGCCTTTTCTTGACTGGTGAATACCACATGACGTCTGAAAAGTGATCTTCATGACATATAAGGGAGCCATGGTTTAAATTCAAGATGCCTTATGACTTGCTGCTATTACTGTACAACGCTATATACACACGTCTAGTCGCCACACTTCCAGCACATACAGCATACTCGATCTGATATATTTCTACTCGGTATGTATAGCAGTCAATGATCCCTCTCAGCTGAGTATGGACGGGGAAAAGGCGTGCTGTGTGTTGTGTCCATTACACAAGGGCCAGCCACATGAAAGAGAGAGAGAGAGAGAGAGAGTGATCCATGGCACTGCCAACCTCGTGTAACCGCAACAGCTGCGAGCAGCACTCGCTATTACTGCTGTAAAGAAGCGAGATGCTGTATCGTAATTAGAAGAATGTTCTATTATTTGCACAAACAGTGACACGTTTTTGTTTGTGTTGATCCCAACTATATTGGCTGGGAAACCCGACTGGCTATTTCATTGGTAAACAACCCCCCCACCCAACAAAATGCCCATGACAATGCTTTCCAACCATTGTGGAGGGGGGGGGGAACGTATAGTACGGACTATAGCCTCGAGTAACATTGGAGGATATATCCAATATGTGAGTTTTTAATTCAGCAGCGGTAATAATAAGAACCTATCTATATACTGCGTTCTCGCCCTGGAACTCTCGTCTGTTTCGTCTTTTATTATGTCACAACCATCAACAAGTGATCGGCCTCTGCTAACATGGTTACACACGCACAAAGCGGGGATCGAATTTGGTAATGACATGCTCTTTTTTTTTTTTAGGACACCACACAAGAGAGAGAGAGCCTTTGTCTTTCTCTTCTTTTTTTTTTATTTCATTATTTCATAACGGCAAAACAATGGCAACTTTACCACCACCACAACAACAGCACCAGCAAAGAACCGAACCTGTCTCTATACTCAAGTCCAGTGTGAGTAGCAGCTGCTTTTGTATACTTTGTTGGAGCGGAAAGAACGTTTTTCGTTCTATTCCAACTGAGCACGTTGGGGACATTGTTCACTCATCGCATTCCAACTTTCTTTCAATTGTCACAAACACACTACAAAAAAAAAAAAAAAAAACTTGCATTTCCCCCTCTTTTCTCTTTCAATGACTCTCATTAGGCTCGTTCGCAAAGTCCTCCATCTGAAACCATGTCCGTGTCCATGGGAAAGGCCACACGCATTGTGCTAAGCGAAGACGAAGAAGACGACGATTATGCTCCAGACTCACTCAACAAGTATCTTTCGGACGGAGAAGACGACGATCCTGCAGCAATACCCATTTCGGGTCAAGCGCTCGAGCTTTTACAGACTGAAAAGGCCATCCAGTCTGGCTATCTTTTGAAGAAAGGCGAAAAGCGAAGGGTAATTTTTCAATACTTGTACTACCTATGATGTATTACACCCCACGCAAAGCAGACAAGGAAAAACTAAAAAAAAAAAATGGTTGTTTCTATAGACTTGGAAAAAGCGTTGGTTTGTCCTGCGGACGACAAAGTTGGCAATGTACAAAGACAGCAAGGTAGAAAAATCAGAGCGTGTGTGTGTGTGCGTGTGTGCAAGAGACAGAGTAGAAAAAAGGCGCGCGGCTTGGTAGGGGAAAGGAAAACCCCCATGAGCATATCACCTGATCCAACTCCCCTTTCTTTGTTTGGTCAACCCCCAACAACCAACCAATCCTTTCAGGAATATAAGCTTTTACGAATCATCGACCTACACGAGATCCACAGCGTCGTCCATGTCACATCAAGGAACAAGTACAAGTACATGTTTGCTATCAGCACTCCGAAGCGCATGTATTATCTGCAGGCGGACAACCAGCATGAATTGGATGGCTGGATTGCAGCTATTGAGCATGCCAAGGCGGAGCTTGCTCTGTACGGTGCAGACGACGACGATGCCAGCTCCGTCGGGCGTGATCAGGCCTTTGCCAAGGATGTGATATCGTCATACAAATCACAACACTCTCAGCAACAGCAACAGCAACAGCAGCAAAAACATCAACGACGAAGATCTTCAGGCGCAGACTCGTCATCGGGTATGATGCGACGACGGCCATCATCAACAACAACAGGCGGTGGCCCTGCTTCCTTGTCTTCTCAACTGGACCAAAGACCATCTGGCGTGGGTGCTGGTGGTGGTGGTAATACCACACATATGATTAGCCATGCGCACGTGCCTCCGGTCGACATTCCAAAACCATCCACGCACAACAACAACAACAACAACAACCATCTTCACCACCACCAGCGCCCTGAACCCTTCCACCTCAACACAAGCATCAGCGCGGGTGGGGCTAGCAGTAGTCTGGAACAAGGGCTAGGCTCCTACTCGACGGGCCAGACATATCCACTGTCCCCCGTTTCTGACCACCAAGCCCAGATGCATGTTGCCGACGCCCTTGCAAGTTCAGAAGACGACGACGAATACAGCTGGACCGATGACATGGCCAATGTGCAGCAGGAAGAGAATCGAAACAGAGTGCTTATTGATGGCTATCTACTGAAATTGGGTCGAAATAAGGTACTTGTAATAGTTTCTCCGGCTCCTTTCTTTCGCACTCCCTACTCACCAAAATCGATTTTCTCTCTCTCTTCCCCTCCTTTTTTTCTTTTAAATACGCAGGGATGGAGAAAGCGGTGGTTTGTGCTGCGAACTGACACGCTAGCCTATTATGAGGATGACAAGGTATAATAATGTCTATTACGCTGGGGAAGGAAGGGAGGGTAATTGAAGAGGAGACTTGGTTCTTTGTTGCTAACTGGAGAAAACCCCCCCCCCATAGGAATACGCTCCTCATCGCATTATCCCGCTCACACACATTATTGACTCGCTCGAGATCGAACCTATCAGCAAAAACAAAAAGTACTGCTTCAAGATTGTTATTCCCAAACGAAGCTACGTGCTCTGCGCAAGCAGTGAAATGGAGCTTGAATCATGGCTAAACGCACTGAGTGTGGGTGTGCGAAGAGCCAAGAAGAATGGCAACGATCACCCTGCCGCCGGGACGAGTCCTTCCATGGTGGCACCTCCGTCTCCACTCGTTGCCTCGCCGACATCTCCATCCTGCAACTACAACAACCACCTCCAGAGACTGGCTACCGGCTCCTCCTTTGACTCGTTTGAAAACACAAGCCATATCTCTGGCGTGAGTGGAGCAGGCGCAATAGGTGGTGCCGGTGGAGCACTTCCTGGTCGTGCTCATCATACACATACCCATAAGCTTGGAAGGGCCAAATGAGCGGGGTCTTTCCTTCTTTTTATCACCATCATCATCACTATTCTTTACTACTACTTTTTACTTTTACTACTATTATCATTATTATTACTATTACTATTGCTATTACTATATATATTCTTGCATAACCTTCTCTTTCTACCTTTGAAAATAATCTATAATCGTACTTTTACATTCCGAAACCACCTTACTTTCACCATAGTTTATTTCTCTTAATAATAACGAAAATTAACACTGGTAAATACTGTGGACTGACGGGGCAATCATCTTTGAAACTACGCCCTTTACTCTCACATGTAAACTGTTTTTTTTTTTTGACAGCATCGATCTATATAACTTGGATTGCAAACCGCCACATGATGCACGTTCCACATGTGAGAAACTAAAATGTTATACGGCGGCGTTGAGGATCTGTGATGGGTGGTGATGACGATCATGACCACTTTCTTTCTGTTGCAGAAAGGGGGGGGGGAGGTTTTACTTTTCGAAACGTATATTTTTTTCTTACTAACAATCACTGGTGGGAACGACGTCTCGGATCTCATGTTTTGTGTATATATGAGGAGTACGTACAACAACAACAAAAACCCTGAATTTGTGGGAAACCTTTACTGTTTGAACGCTAAATTACATAGGTTGGGGAGGTAACAGGTTATTTTGTACTCTAAATCAAAAAGAGACCCATTACAACAGCAGAGAGACACATATTACATCCATCCGGCTCATTCGGATCGACTGGCTGCATATTAGAAAAGGCACCTTTGAAAACACGGTCGGTGGCTTTGCAATATCTCCCGGGCACAGGGCACAGAAATGGGTGGGAGGGTTTCTCACTACTATAAGTCAAAAGAGCGAGGGTGAGTACGTACTACAATAATAAACAGCTGGATATGTCCCAAATGTTGCTGTTTTGTGTAAGACACACACGCTTCGGTAAGGCTACAATAGCCCCCAAACAGGAACAGAATGATGAAACGGAAAATCCCGATCCGACAACGGACCACCCCGTCCTGTTGTCCTCCCGTGAAAGGCGTGTGTACAGTACATGTTTATGTGTTTAATGCATCACTCTATAAAAGGTCTTGATGCCCTTTGTGGTTGATGTTGTCGTCAATCAGCACGTATATAACAGTGCTCTTTTTCCCTAAAGACATAAGCCTCTCTTTCTCTCTCTCTTTCTTTTTCTTGGTTCTTTGTTTGTCTCTTATATAACCCCCCCCCCAACTCCTCTCACCTGTGCTCACTGCTCAACCCAAGGCCGAGAATCCTACAATGAAAGACGAAACACGGGTGACAGACGAGAAACCCATCCAGCAACCCGATCGTTTCCTCACACCTCAGCCCACAAAACCAAACGGCAAGAGCAAGACACTCCAAGGCAAGGCACACACGTTTACACTCTGAATGGATCCATTCGCTTCTTCTTTTAACATACCACAAAACAGATCTGGACTACCATCCTACGCCGCCTCCTGCGACGGTTACTGTCCAGAACACTGTCTCTGCTTCTCCAAAGGATCCATGTTTTCTAGGATGGTACAGTGACAATTACTCATGATGACTATCATTGTTGTTGGAAGTGTTTATTTTTTCTTACTTAGGATCCTGTAGTATACTCGCATGCTTCATATGCTGCCTTGTAAAAGACGAACATAGATCATGATTGGACCTAGTTAGTATCATGTCATACCAACACCATCACCAACTACTACTACTACTACTGCCACATAGCACTCCTTACTACATTCACTTATACTACTCACATAACCATCATTTTGTACATATCGCACTCGTTGTAGACGCACAACTTTTTTTAAAAGTATAGCTTAATAAAAAGAAAAAGAAAAAACACAGTGCTGTTGCTGCTTTCCTACAAAGCACAAATGTCCGACACGGGTTCCCGGGATAGGATTGTCAATGGGGTATAGAGGGAAATCCACACACGCTAACTCTTTTTTTTTTTTTTATTCCCTTCCCTCTTGTGTGTGTGTGTGTAAACGTGGGGGGCATCCGAACCCACCTTTTGAATTCGCCAATGACATCAACCATATCTTGGCCACTCGTAGTATGGCACAATTTCAGCAATCCAATCACGACATGCTTGACATCAAGCTACCCTCATGTTTTTGCCGGTCAAAAAGATGGACACATTTGGGTTTATACCATGCATAACGATCTTTTAAAAGTGAGTGGGAGACCCGGACAAGGGGGCGGGGACAAAAAAAAGGGGGGGGGGGTGGGATTGGCATAAAACACACGACGAACACACACAGCTTTCCTTCTCGTTCCCAAAGTTTTTTGCTCATTGGGGTTGCGCGTCATTATGCTTTTTACTTTTGTCTTTTATAGCACAAGCTTTTACTTGTTGGTCACAAGACACCTATTGCTGCACTATGTGTTATTACTGCAGAAACTAAAACGGACAATGATATTCTTATAAGCGCGTCTGAAGACGGGTAAAAAAAATCAATGGATGGGTCTATTTTATAAAAAAAAAACACTGCGTCTATTTCTTCTTTTAAAAAAAAAACCCTGAGATGTTCATTGTTATAGTGAAGTTGCACGATGGAATATCGCGGATGGCCGTTGTCTTGGCGTCAATGCAAAGGGGTTTCTCGGTGTACCACGGCAACTAAAGATCTTTAGCCAGGTACATCTCATCCCAACAACTTTGTTTAACCCCTCCGGCGATACATTGTCTTTTAACGCATGACTTTTGTTATTTAACAAGTTCAAGGATCGATATCTTTTTTGCAGTGGGCAGTCGAATGAAATATGCATATTGAACTCAACAACATTGGAGGTAATATCCGCCCCCCTCAAAGCCGCTGCTCTTGTTCAAATGTGTATACTGACGTGTCCTCCCCCTACTATTACTACTACTATTACTATTACTATTACTACTACTATTACTACTACTACTATTCTGCCTCTTATTAGGTGGTTAGGATATGGGGAGGGCATTCGAGTTGGGTCGTGTGTTCGGATTTCTATGACTCAGGTAGAGGTACACTACTACCTTAAAACATCTTCATACATGTGGCTGACTCTCAACTATGTATGAATAAGCTGCGCAAAGAGGAAGACTGGTTACGATAACAATGGATGGGAAATTGGATATCTGGGACTTTGATCCCACTCGACAAGCCATCTACAAGGATCGGACGCAAGTCAATCAACCCCAACTTGTCAAAGAACATGAGAAAACACCCGATAGTGTCATTGATATTGCGAGTAGTCCTTGGTTTCCTGGATTATGCATGGCTGTGACACGTCGAAATGTCGTGGTAGGTGATTGTTTTCTCCCTTTTTAAAATAACCTTGCCTATTACACTTTTCAAACCATTGGATCGCTGATAAAACTTTCCATTGTTTATTATCCACAAAAAGATATTTGTGCTGCGTAATGATCGGTTTGTGCCTGAAATCACGTTACCAGCCAAAGCAAACACGAGTTGGATCGGAGCAGAGTTTTGTGGGAAACATAAACTTGTACTTTATGCGCAGGTGAGTTGTATGGTCAAGTAACTTTTTGGCTTTTTTACAAAAGAAAAATTCCATTTGCTGAATCATCGGTCGGTTCCTGGGTTGGTGGGTCGGTATAGAACGGTGATTATTTTGAATACTCTATAAAGCCACCCGAAGGCGTTCGGCCGGGTGCCATGGCTGAACAAGAAGCCCAATTGTATTACAGGTATTTTGCTCAAAAAGGAAAAAACCTGTTGTTCCTCGCTCCCGGTGGCTGACAAGAACATAAATCTTTCTTTCTCTTCTTGCTTTGGAAACTCACACTTTTTCAGTGCAACGCTGCTACAAAGCTATAAACTCCATGATACCAGTAAGTGTCAAATACTATAACTCTCCAATGATTCGATTGCCACGTCTTTTTTCCTAAAGAAAAGAGGGGGGGGTGGGATCAAGGAATGGTTTCCTTTGCTAATAAATACTTGACTTTAAAGAAAGAGCGTCTTGTATGATGCCAGGAGCATGTCATAGCACGATTGTACGCAGGAATACGCAAAACGATGATACTTTGGTAGCAGTAGAGGAAGAAGGATATTCGGTCGTATCGTTTTGTAACGATGCAGATCATTCTACGTTTACGATCCATACCCTCCTTGAGGATGCAAAAACGGAACAAGAAGACGCGAACATGATATCCTGTAAGTATATTATTGTCGGGACATCCCTTTTCTCTCTTTTTTTTGATATGATTTTGATGTAATATGTGTGTGTGCGTGTGT
The DNA here is from genome assembly GCF_025766255.1 of Zychaea mexicana. NCBI lineage: Eukaryota > Fungi > Mucoromycota > Mucoromycetes > Mucorales > Lichtheimiaceae > Zychaea > Zychaea mexicana. Next base: position 148,995 of record NW_026516743.1, on the reverse strand, counting down.
GCGTGATACACACGAAAAAAAAAAAAAGTAAATAGGTTCGATGCGATTTGGCCCATCAAGGAGAAAAAAGATCCCAAGTTTGGAAGTATTACGGCAACGATCCCCGTCAGCAGTAACCATTTAGCTATAGGCTATGGTAAAAAAAAAAAAACATAAATAGAGCTATAGAACCTGTGAGGGAATACGATAGTCAAAACTAAAAATCTGTGTGTAGAGAACGGAACCATATGCGTGATACCGCTATCGTTGGCGTTGTTGCATCTGTCAGATCTATCGCAGTATGTGGAGCATCGTTCGAGCGTGCGTGTATTTGAGCGAGCTCACAAGGGTCCAGTCACTTGCTTGATTGTGCATGAATCACACCAACACCAGTACCTACTTTCGGGTGGCCGTGATGGTGCTGTCAAGATATGGAATCTCATGTAAGCGTGTGTGGCTTTAATTTACTTTTTTTTTTTCTTTTCAAACAGCTAAAAGAAGATACTTCTTGATTGGATTGTAGCGATGGAAAGTACATTGTATCCTTTACGGTCCATGCGCTGCCAGTACAGTCATTTATTGATCCAGCAGAGCAGTCAGAGACCCGGATACGAGGCTGCGTTGTATCCGTGGCTAGCGATAACTCAGTCGCACTTATATCTGTGGATTCAATGAGCTGGTAAGTAGAATCGAACACTTTTTTTTTTTGTGGTCAAGCAAAGAGAGTGTAAATCAATGCTAGCGTATATGTTTTATAAATCCTTCAGACTTACACACGCACATATCATAGTTTATTTATATTCCCAAGTCACCCATACCCGCTGTCTGCTATTCAATGGCGCACAGCAGAAGATTACTTGGTCCTTGGTTACAGTGACGAGACAACTTATGTTTGGCAGGTAAGCGCTTAACCCACTGGATCATTTTGAAGAGAATAAGCGGGGGAGAGAGGGAAACTGGCAGCAGATACGGAGGGAAAAAAAAAGCAGTACTTTGATTTTTTTTCTTTTTTTTTTTTGTTTCTGCCAACCAGTTGACTTCAGGTTATTTGGATCGTGTTCTTCATGGCAAAACAGCAAAAGAAGTATTCGATGACGATCGATGGCCGACTAACCAAGTGTCAGCGTCAACGTCCTTTGCGGGTAAACCAACCAGTAGCACCAAACAAAATGTGAATATCCGGTCGATTGCGTCGTACAATCCAGGTAAGGGCGCTCTACTTTTTTAAAGGCAAGGCGGCACAACTGATGCATCTTGTTTTCGCATATACAGCACTTCAAATGTCAACACTTTTCAGCCACGTGTTCACATTCAACATTCGACGCGTCGTTCATGATTTATATGCAAAGTACGAACGAACGCGTGGTCAGGATCTAGGCGATCTTGCAGTACCACCTACACCTCAACAGTCGACTTCATCCACATCTTACGATGCCGTTGTACCTGATATCACCGCCTTTAGGCCAGACAAGGATGATCCTCTCGACGTTGTGAGTCAGCCAGAGGATGAAGTAGACAACGCCAACAAGAAGCTTTTCACGGACAAACGCAGTACCGATCTGCGAAAACGTCTCGAGCTTGTCTCTGCTATTGTTGCTGCCAGCGTATCATGGAATGTGAGCGAGGCTTTTGAAAACATTTGCAGTAGGACCTTGACGTTGCAAAGAAACTCAAGCCATAGTAACATCAGTTATGGTCTAAAAGGGTAAAACATTTTCTCTTTTTGTTTTAAATGCTTTTAAATATTGAGTTTCTCTACGCATAAATACATGTGTATATATAGTGCCAACGGCTATCTCTCCATATTAGCACCACTAGATGAAGAAAAGAGTGCTTGGACGGTTTCTCCAGAAATGACGGCTTCGAGGTTATTGTCAGTGGCATTACTTGCAAAAGCCATTATATTTATTGCAGGTATATACATACCGTGATTTATTTGCCATGCATTATCTCTTTAGTAGCAGCCGAGTAAAATCCATTAACAAAACGGGCAATATCATTTTAGGACAAGAAAGCAAAAGCTCTGATTTGATTGCTGGATATGCCATGGCTTTACCTGCTGTTGTTGGCAAACAATACTGTTTCCCGTCCCTGTCTTTACTTGGCAAATACTGGCAGGACCCCTCAGGTAACGTATAACACAAAAAAAAAAAAAGGCGTAGAGAGAATAGTTTCCGGCCTAAACTCTCTATCTATATAGCACGCTCGCTATTCTCGAGTGCTTTGATAGGGCTTAATGAAGAGGAGATTTTGTCGTTAATAAGCTATTGGGATAATTATCGCAAGTATTTCCATAACAAAACAAAAACTTGTAAATATTTATCAACGCGCTAACATGTTATATTCAACAGTTCCCACATCAAGCTCACCTGAAAGTCATAGTCCCTATATGATGGCTCGCGCAACCATTGTACTCGGCATTATGGGCTGTGATCAACCGCAAATGCTGGATACCAGGTAAATTTTTTTTCGTCTGCTTACATTTTTTCTGTCATGTAAACGATTTCTAAATGGTTTTCTTTTTCTTACATGATCCCTATCACACACACACACACACACACTAAAGTGTCCGCAAATATACAGCTCTCAGTCTAGCACTATTGCTATCGGATTCTGATTTGGATGACCCAAAGACCCAACACACGGATCCTTCACATGCTTCAGTGGCTCGTACACTAGCATCCATGGAACTGCTCAGTCAAGGTTTCAGTACATGGGAATCTTACATCAATGCTGCAGAGGTCCTGCGGACCATGTTCGCCTATGCAAACAATACCCAACCGGCAGTGAGCCGAGGTGCCAAAAACGCCATATTTGAGATTGCGAAAACGAACATGCCCCTTGTCATCGGCACGCTCACGTACGATGCGACGCATACAAAGCGGACGGACGATCGTGTCCAATGTCTTTGGATTATCAATTCATTTATACGCAAGGTAAAACCTTCTCACTTGTTTTTAAAAAAGCACATGCCATGCAATGCTTTTTTCAAGCTATAAACTGACCACATTTCTCTTGTGGTACGCACGTCCATTTGATTTCCTTCCTTCCTGTAGAAACCAGTTCTACTCTATTCCCATGTGCATCGAGTTGTAGAATCTGTAGTCAAGACGCTTGATCCTAATGTACCTCATCTTCGAGAGACCGTTTTACCAACAGCCACAGCCGTACTTCACGACTTGGTGAAAACATACCCATTTGTCGACTTTAATAGCAGTGCTCAAAAGCTCTCTGTCGGTACCTTGGAAGGCGCATCTGTCATTTATGACTTGCGTACAGCAACACGATCTGTCGTGCTTGAAGGGCATCAGGGCGGCATCAGTGCGCTTGCATTCTCTCCTGATGCCAAATTCGTTGCAACGAGCTCTTTACAAGATCAAACTGTTCGAGTGTGGTATTCGAACTTGAGTCTCTTAGGCGTACTCACAAGTAGCTTCTCCCATGGATTAGGACGCAATATTGATAGTAGTAACAGCCATCATGGCGGTATCAGCAGTGCGAGCAGTGGTTTTGGTTCTGGTGATCACAAAGAATCCGGATCTCAAAAGGCGTATAAAGTGTTTTCATTTGCTTTGCCCCACGGTGGTAAGTGTTGTTGTTGTTGTGCTGAGAAGCTTGTTTTTTTTTTTTTTTTGCGCTTTCTGATCTTTTTCGCTTTGCCCCCCATTTTAGGTATCACCGAGCACTATCAAATTATGCATCAAGTTCACTTTGAATGGACGTCTTCCCGCTGTGTCAAATTGCATGTCCGGGACTTGGTCATGAGCTTCAACGTGTAAATTCAGTAGTCTACTTGTAATATTGTTGTTGGAGATGCTGTTATGATAAATATATTACAAGGAGCATGGTTCAAACATATCCTAGCATGAAGTTGGATACAGTAAGCGATAAAGATGATGGGGGTACCTTTTAGTTTGTTAGATACGTACATAAGAAGCAGCGGTAATTTGCCGCATAGTAGGAATGGCTATACCCTTCTTAATGAGCCCGTGTGATAACATGATTGTCTATTTTTTGCTATTCGCCAACCATTTGATGAGCTATTGTGCGCCCAGCGATCATGGTGGTTCTACGAAACATTTTAAATCTTTCTCATGCCAAACTGAAAAACGAAAGATACGCGTTCTAGCCGCTGTGGATGCGATTTCTGCGTGACAATAACAGTAGCAACTCGCCATCGAATGCAGCTTAATTATGTCATCATGTGATTGCTATTTGCGGAATAGTATAGACATGTTAGTCAATGGCTGCAACTACCAAGCGTCCCATGAAAATATAAATCCTTCTTATTCAAAACAACTCCTGATATAATAGATGCACAAGACCATAAATGGCTATACTATCATTTATCGTGATCATGACGATCGAACCAAGGTTTCGCCCATCTTTGAGGCATTCACTGTTACCCTGTAAAAGTTCAATATTAATTAACAAAGACAAAAAAGGCATATTCACTTGTCCCTAAAAAAACAAACCTTTGCTGACGCGCAGCCATCAACCTTCTGCATGTGGGTATCTAGCCGTTGTCGACATGTACACTGTAACAGCAAGAAAATGATCGCTATTCAAGCCTAAAGCACTAACAAGGTCGGTTTCTTTTTTAAAGTTACTGATTCAGTACGCACTCATGCATGGTGAACCTTTGCGAACGAGTCTCCGGGAAAAGCATTATAAAAGTAGCAGCAACCGATGTTATCTGATAGCGTCAAGGGGAGGAACAGCTCAATGTCAAAAGTCCAAAGGCCAGTGTAACGGACACACGGGCCTGCCATAGATCCAATCAGACGTTGTGTTACTTCCTTGGCGTATGTGCAGGTGGTGTATGATACTTACATGTGAGAAATAAAAATAACAGGATGATCGACACGTTCCCTCCGAACAATTTTTTTTCCTTTCGATAATTTTCGCGAGCAGAACTACGCGACCACAGAAAGTTAAAAAAAAAGAAAGGTGAAAAACGCGTACCAAAGTGTGATAAAGTACGTTGTGATCGTGTTACCGTCAGCTACGATACGGAACATCTGTCATGGTTCCCAGCATTGTTTAGCACGGACCTGTAAATGAGGGCGGGGGTATTTTTACCTACTTTAGCACCCATTTTCCACAGCATGTTGTTTCCTCGCTTTTTCTTTTTTCTTTCTTTGACACGAACCAAAAGCACCCGCTGATCTTCTGGTACGTTGTCAAATTACATTTGATTGCTAACACAGATGGCTTCTCTCCAAAGGTTAGATTAGGAGACGAACGTAAACGAACCATATGAAACAATCGAAGAGATGTAAAGAAGACCATAGAAACAGCTACGAGCGCAAACGAACAGAAACACGAACGAAAAACACGCGCTGTTCTTTTGGTACATAGTCAATTCGCATCGATTTCTAAGGTGTGTTTTTTCTGTAGCTCCGCGTTTGGTGAGATGAAGTGGGCGTCTCAATACCATTCGACCTTCAAGGATCCGTAAGCGACCAAGACAAGGCCCTAGCTTTGTGGGGAGTGGGTTACTGGGGGAGCAGATGTCGATGCGCCTTCCCGTGGTTGCTCCTGTCAGTACCTGCCCAAGAGCGGGGAAGCTAAGACATCGACACTCTATCAGTAAATAGTAGTTAAATGTACCAATCACAAAATGATTTTCTCTCTTCTCATTAGTTAAACTTGCTTGTGCCTGTTTTCTTCCCACATGGAGTTTTCTTTTAGTTACCAATATGATTCTCTTAGTACAAACTTACTAGCCCTTACTGTAGAATGCTGTTTAAAGCTCAAGTATTACCCATTAATGTTACATAAAGGATGTAAATCGTATGTTTTCTATGATAGATGATTTATTGTTTTTATTTTCACTCTAGTAAATGTTATTATACAACCTCAATGTCTCGACATGTCACAGCAGGTCACCTGCAAAATTTGGGACCCGCAAGAAATAACACTTGTTTTCTGCCATCTACATGAGAAATAACTGGAGTTATTGCCGTGCGGGTCACAAAATAATAATATTACTCTCTGTCCTTTTGTTTCTGACACTGTTGCTATGCTACTACCTGTCATTGTCATGTGTTCCATTTTCAAATTCATTATATTATACTTGCGATTTCGCCATTACAATAGTAAATCTAAAACATATGACGGAAAGATATTTTACAATAAGCGACGCTTCTTATCTTCTTCAAACAAAATATGTTTCATTTATTTCAAGTAAATAGTTTAAGTGGGTCTGCTGAACAAGTAGCAAAGGGAGAAAAGAGCTATCATAAACACCTAAATATTTTGGAAAATCGTTGTCGCCTGTTTGTTAAGCTCGTTTAAGCTAAGTCCAAGAGCATTGCGCCTTTCTTCGCCCATTGCTGCTGCTGTCGTTTCCGAAATCCCTTTGGCAGAGGCAAATCGCTCGACCTCCTTAATGATCTTGATTCTGCGACTGAAGAACTTCCAATCGCCGTTTCTCCATTTTGCACCCCAACGTTGTTCCAGTGTTTTCACTGCATAGCCTCCAGCAAGCCCAACCGACCACTCTGCCCAAAGGTCAGTGACAGTCTTGATTCCCCGGCTCATCATATAAAACGGTGACTCACTCGTTGCATCAAGACCCAATGTTTCAGAAGGTGCTGAACTCGGGATAGATGTAACTGTTGCTGTTGTTGGCTGCTGCTCTGGATGGTGCTGCTGTGTTGGCATTGGTGCTGCTGCTACTGATGATGATGATGATGGCCAATTGATGCTTAGGTTTACCGTCGCACGGCCAGATACGAGGTCAGAAAGGTTCTTCGTCATATTTTCCATCTGCATTTGCATTGCATCTAACCGCGAAACCATTTCATTGTTCATCGTGCTCATGCATTGCTCAAGGTGAGGTACGGCACGTTGCAAGAGCAGATCTTGAGGGGTGGCATCTTCTTGAATGGATCGTTGAAGATCTCTAATAGTCAAAATAGTAACAACAATAAGTACCATATTAATGATCATCTTGTGCATTTTTTAAAATCAATACTTACTCTTTGAACTGGATGTATAGCGGCTCTCTGAATATATGATTGAGAAAAATTGGATGATGCGGATACTTTTCTTGCATAAGCACAGCGTCTTGAAGAAACGTAACGCGCAGAACACCTAAGAGACGCAGAAACCCGGCGGCAGCCACTTGATCAGGTCGAATTGTTTCCAGCCAGTATTCGACACGAGGAAAAATCTTTTTGCATAATTCTTGAGGAGGGTCAACGGCAGCACGAGGCAGAAAGAAGTGACCCTGTTGAGCAGGAAAGCCGGCCAAGACACGCATGACTTCACGAGGAAGACTTGTCAAGTAAGCACCATTCATCGTAGTGTTGTTCCATCTGCCTAATCTTCTTATCTGCGCCTCGTCGGCACCATCCAAATCTGCCATCTTGCATGAGGATCCACGGGCGGCATGTGTCTTCTTGGAGGAGACAATGTTACATTTGGCAAACGCCTCGTCGATTGCTCGAAGTTGCTGCTGATATGAGATTTCGGTGGTGTTGGTGGCGGAAGGAGAGGTGCTCTTGAGCAAGCGGATATCATACCAATCTTGGTTATGAGTGAAGACGGGGAATGGTTCGTTTTCGACATGCCAACGCCAGAAAAAATAAAAAGAAAGAGCCATGAAGGGGCATATCTCGACGCGAGTGTTCCAGATGCAGGCGACAAGTTCCAGACGACCGTGCTTGTTTGTCTTTCCTTGCTTGATAATCATCATGAGGGAATGGCATTCGGACGGGCCTTCACGCTCCAATTCGACACTGTGCATATTGGGTAAGGTAGCCTTCCGTGCCGACTCGCTTCGCAACAAACAATAGTGAGAAAGCAAAAATGCGAGAGCATTGCGCAAGTGAGACCCTTCATTCTTGGCCATGTAGTAATCGACAACGTCGGCAATCTGATCGGTGGTCGTATATCCATCGATCAATGTTCCAAGTGCACGTTCGTCGTAATTTTCACGTCGTTGGCTTTCTTCGCGGATTTGGACGAGGTCGATAAGTTCCTTGACAGCGCTACGTGGATGAGGATGACTATTGGCAAACGAACGAACTTGTTGCTGATATAAATCGACGATGGCGGCAACGTAGCTCATGAAAGTGGAAGCTTTGATTTTCTTGAGCTGGGTCGATCCTTTGCCCTTGCGACGAGCATCACGGTTCATGACCTGTTAATTGAGATTGTATAAGCTAAGAAGCAGTACAGCAAAACTATGAATTTGAAGTCGCACATTTCATAATTATTGTACATACCTCTTCTTTGAGAAACAAATGGAGCTTGTCGCCATAAACAATATAACGAGTTTCTGTAGGCAAATGTGGCATCATTCTATTGCACCATTGACGGTATTCCGTTTGCTTGTTGACATAGGTTTTCTTCGTGTTGGCTGGGCGTGCTTCGAGTGCTTCACGGTGCGTTTCATTCATAGATTCACGCATAGCCATTTGCGAGGCCTGATACGTAGAGGAGCTGGCGGTGGTGTTGAGAGACATAATTGACAAAGATGTGTTAGAAAAAAGTGTAGAGCTTGAAAAGTTGGAAATGTATTGCAAATAAATAAAGGCAACATTTTTGAGAATAGTAAACGGTCTTTTATTTATATCATTTGTGATAGCAAAGAAAACACTGATGCTCATCTAATTGAGAATGAGTCAATGTACGTGTTATTGCATTGTTACTGCTACGCTCGTTGAGTCTAAGGATGTGTGTCATGTCAAAGGCATATGCAAGATGTGTCATAAATGATTCATAGCAGTGACCTAGCGGTAGGGATCCGCACGGTTCGGTTCGGTTCGGTTCTTAAAGGGAACCGAACCGAACCGTCTAAAGCAAGAACCGAACCGACTAGAACCGACGAGAACCGTAGAACCGAAGAATCGAACCGAAGAACCGAACCCATCATGTATATAAAAAAGGCAAGATTCGGTATCTTTAAATGAAAGCTGATGTGTGTGTTCAAATGTCGCGGTATACTTGAATACTGCAGTAAAAAAGAATAATTTATTATTGTACATTGAACAGCGATCTCAAAATGAATAAGAGAAACAGAATGTAAACATTCTCATACGATGTGGGTCATTGCATGGTTAAAAGATTGAAGCACAGTTTTTACAAAAAAAAGTGGAGCTTATAGTACTTACTTAGAGCGACTTAGTATTACTAGTACAATATGTTATCGTAACATTGGAGGAATTGAACCACAACCGGCAGTACATACAGCTGCTGTGTCTCTACGTGTGTATAGTGTATAGTGTCTCATAAAAGGCAAAGGGTGAATGGGTAAGATAATTCTGTTATGAGCCCCAGAATGCGCAATCTCGAACGGAATGCACAAACTTGATAAAACTGATCGAGAAGCCATGATAAATCTAGTTAAGTAGTACGTCATGGAGAAAAATGCATTGTGGGTAGCAAAGTAGAGGAACAAGTAATGATGTGCGTCATGGGCGGAGAAAGCAAGCTGCCGTCAGAAGAAGTGTTTTTTTTATTTTTTTCTCTTATCTTCTTTACTATTTTTTACTCCCTTCTGCTTTTGCAGGTTTTGTTAAATTTTTCAATAAAGTATGGCTTGCAAATACACTACTTCGTGGTCTTTTCGGAATAACATTGTTCGTAACTTCCATTATAGCCTACTTTATACTAATTACCAAAATCGCTGATTGCAATCTTCTGCCTCTCGGTTCTTCGGTTCTACTTATACAGAACCGGTTCGGTTCCGGTTCGGTTCTTGACAGGAACCGAACCGTATTTTCTCGGTTTCGGTTCGGTTCGGTTCCGGTTCTACGGTTCTGATACGGATCCCTACCTAGCAGGTACTCAATTTTTTTCTACAATGCGATTATTGTGTGTAAGGTCACAATTTGGCTGGTGACTCAGTTTTGTGACCCAAGCCAATCCCCGAAGATAACTCCTTATTATCTATCTAATCCTTATTCTAATAAAATAATACAAAAGAATATTATCAAAGTATATAAAAAATGTTTAAATAATAATAGTTATCATCTAAATTATGAAAAGGGTAATTTAAAATCTGTCAACTATTGTAATAATCACCCCAATTTTAATAAAAACTACTATATTACCTTTGGCACTGGTGTATAAATAAACACTCGTACTTCATAGATCAATGATGGTTTCATATTGTGATTTCTCTTAAAGATACTAAGAAGCATTATATAACATCCAAATGCTGCTTTGATGTGATCAAAGATGAATAAACAATAAACCCTAAACATAATTTTAATTCTAATTTAATGGAAAAGCTTGTTATTGTTAATATACTCATGAAAGGCTTGCCGCCTCCTGCAACCTTCCACCTTTAAATTTCATTGACAAGTTAGATTTCGTCACAAGTTCCTCATCTAAAGGAGGGATATGCTCACTACTGTTGCACCGGGATTATTCAATAAAAGTTTTTTCTTTTTATTTTATATTTTTTTATAATATGTTTTTAGATTTTCCCTTAAATGTTAAGTAATTTTAAAACCGTTTTGAAAATAAGCTAATAGTAAAAACAAATAAATTTAATTTTTCCTCTTAAAGTATTTTTACATATATTAAAACATAAGTAAATTTTATTAAAATTTCTATAATATTTTTTATATTATACTTTATTTTTCATATATAATTTATTTGGATATTTTACCATCATTGATTGTTCATCAAATACATGTCTACTTCTGCCACCAGTACAATAAGGTCCAGAGGCTTCTAGTAATAGCAAGTCTAATTTTGATGATTTGATATATATGGTGCTATCAGCATTATATCGAACATAGTTGGGCATTGCATTGAGACCTGTTTCGCTAACACTAAAGTTACATAACAATCTAGATACTGTACAGCAGCAAGTCATAAGAATGTCCAGATTGAATAATGCATGTATATTGTTTCGGATTCTGTTAAGTCACATGGGAGACTGGTTGCTATATGAAAAACTATGAAAAAAGTAGTAACTAATAATTTTTTTGTCAATAAAATAAAAGTTATATTTTTATTTTATAAAAAAGATAACTTCTAAATATATTGACAAAAATTTTCAATATAGTCTTGTTAAATGAAGAAATTCTTATATGTAAGGAATCTATGCAATTATCTATAAAAAATATCATATATCAAGTTATAAATAATTATTTTGAAAATGAAAGCTTATACAAAATACAAGAAAATAAAATAAATTTAATGGAAAATATTATAAAAGAGGAATTAAAAAATACAAAAAAAATTACTTTTGGATTATAAATACTAGTCTAACTATATGTACATTTAATTATAAAAAAAGAAAAAAGAAAGGACATATATGTCATAAAAAAATTAGAATTAATCTCCTTAATAGTGAACCTGATTACTTATGCTCTAAACATTCTAAATAACATATTACCAAGAAACGCATTAAAAAAACAAATATAAATAAAATGAATATATAAGAATTATTTGAAAATCAAATTCAACGAACCAGTAATATTGTATATATATGTTTAATGAAAAAAAAAGAAAAAAAATAAAAAAATATAAAACAGTTAAAACTAAAAAAAAATTATATAGGCAATAATGGAAATATAAATTTTAGAGAAATAATAGAAAAATTACTTAATGAATAAGTAAAAAAAAGCATAATATATATTATATCAATTTTTCTAATAGGTAGAGTATCTCAAATTAATTTATATTAATTATTAATTAGTTTTGATGATTAGCATATTTTTTAATATATCTTTTCATTTTGCCCACCAGGTTCTTGTGGAAGCTGATGATGAATTGCAGATTGTCACTGTCGTCATCATCCACATATTTTCGTTTGGCCGTATGGTTGAATTCCAGTGCATGCGACACGATTCTTTTTGCCTTGAGCGAGCCAGGGACGTTTTCAAGGGAAGCAGCCACCTTATGCAACAACTTTTCATTATTACTGTAAATCGCATCAACAACATGTACCAAATCTTCTTTTTGTACAGTTTCCATATCAATGCACTCCATGGCCAGCCGATACAATGTTCGTACTGTCGAATGTTCAGGATGAGAATGACCATACAAGGTGGGCGATTGTTCAATCAGAAACATCGACAATGCCTGTAAAGATGATACGTTGGCATCGACTTCTCCGTACGATAGGCTTGGCTTTGACACAAGATAACAGCTCTTCGCCCAGAAATGAGAGCACAGAATACGCTGCATCTATGGTTTACCATCGACAGGTGTGAACTTGGTGATAAACGTCAACGGAGAGAGTTTATCAATGCAAAATACCATCACCAACGGATAGGATTTGTACACTTGTTTGGCGTTTTGACTGTATTTGACCAATCGTTCCATAAAAGCTTCATTCACGATGGCTTGTACCTCGATCAGAATTGGTGGCAATGAGTTTTGAATGCCCAGACAAGGGACATACAGAATATCGCTACGGGAGCCATTGTCCCATTCAGTGGTTGCGGTAGTATAAGTTCCTTTTGGGACATTCAACAGATCCGAGGTGATAATGTCTATGGTTGTTGATGTTTTTAGGATTGCTTTGCTCAATAGATCCGTTCCAGGCAACTGATCCAGTGGCAACTTGAACGTAAGAAGGTCATCAAGCACTACGAAATAAGTCAGGCCTTTAACAAAACAAAATATTAGATAGATATAAATTCAAAACATCCATTTACTGTCATTTTCATCCTGGGTGTTTTCTTCAGTGGTTGTCATGGCAAAATCAAAGGAACCGCGTTGGAAAGGTAGCCTGAAACACAAAAAAAATCTAGGGAAGAGTTTCAGTGAAACTCTTTATATAGCAGAAGCGTCAAAGTATACTTTAACTTATAAACGTAAATTGAGAGGGGTGTGATATAATGAACAATGCTGTAGTGGTTTGCACGGTTGCTATAGCAACGAGAAGTGTTTCGGACAGACGGACAAACCGGTACTTGGGTCAGCCAATCAGAGGTTGACTCCTTTTACACCGACCGCTAACACCGTCTACACCGTTTCCGTTTACACCGTCTACACCGCTAACATCGTCTACACTGTTCACACCGTTTACACCGCTAACATCGTTTACACCGTTTACACCGTCTACACCATTTACACCGTTTACACCGTTTACACCGTTTACACCGTTTACACCGTTTACACCACTAACACCATTTACACCGTCTACACCGTCTACACCGTTTACACCGTCTACACCGTCTACACCGTTTACACCGTCTACACCGTTTACACCGTTTACACCATCTACACCGTTTACACCGTTTACACCACTAACACCATTTACACCGTCTACACCGTTTACACCGTCTACACCGTTTACACCGTCTACACCGTCTACACCGTTTACACCGTTTACACCGTATGCACCGTTTACACCGTATGCAGAGGAATCATAGGAGCTGCTGAAAATTCGCGTTGAGGAATTTCGGGTTTCACATTGTCCCACATCAGAAACGCGAACACCCATTATCAACCTGGGATAAATACTCAACTGGACACATCCAGATGTATACACCAACAAACATCACTTTTTTCATATTTATATATGGTCCTATAGGAATTAAAATTTAGCTGACATAAAGTATGAGATAGCAGAAAGATGATGTGTATAGTAAAAGAAAGTAGTTGCTCTAGAACCATCATTAGATGATTAACAAACGCGAAAGAGCGCATGGAGTCTGAATTTTTTTGACCCTGGAAAGAAGGGGCTTGGGTGTTTTCTTCCTCTTCCCTGCTCTTTCTCCAACTGTTTTTTTTATTAACTGCAGAATGAATTCTGAACATCGTAACCAACCGAACTCTACTTTACCAACTGTCTCTGAAGCACTTAGTGCTGGTAATTTTGACTACAACAACAACTATCTTTGCAAGAGATGCCACTGTGAGAAGCCTGGAACGGATTTCAGTGGTAATACTAGACCGCATAGAACCTGTGTGGCATGCTGAACCAGAGACACTCCACCCGAGATTGTTCTATTGGATGGCATGGTGATGTTGGACTCTTTAAATGATTATTATCCTGCTGCAGATGATACGGTAAGTACATATATGCATTTTGGATTTTTTCCACTAAATTCTTGATCATTTACTACATGGTATGCAGAACGATCATTTCTATTGTTATGTAATGGTTGAACCGTACATGGAATCGATATCGAATGATCAATTGATCGGGCGAATCTTGGATGAGGTGATCAATTGCGACGGGCATCGATATATGCTGAAGAACGAGGGGGCCCCTGAGCAAGCATTCAAGGTATCATTCACTGCCTACTGCTCGCGCTCCCATGTCTATCAAAACACCGTTCTCGCCGCGCAACGCCAGAGGATCACTGTACGAATGCCAACGTTCGATTGCGGCGGACGCGTAAAAGGAACGATCGTTAGGCAGCAAGGCTATGTCGAACTTGCAATCCGGCATCAAGACCATGTGCCTGTTGATAGCAATGATGGCAATATACGTCGACGAGAGCGCAATTTGGTTCCTGACGAAGTAAAGCTATACATCGCCCTTGCCACCGGATCAGTTGCCTGGAGCGGATCTATTGAGCAAAGCAATCCTAAAAACATCAACGGCCATAGACATTATCACCTCGGATCTGTTGAATGTCCCAAAAGGAACTTATACTACCGCAACCACTGAATGGGACAATGGCTCCCGTAGCGATATTCTGTATGTCCCTTGTCTGGGCATTCAAAACTCATTGCCACCAATTCTGATCGAGGTACAAGCCATCGTGAATGAAGCTTCTATGGAACGATTGTTCAAATACAGTCAAAACGCCAAACAAGTGTACAAATCCTATCCGTTGGTGATGGTATTTTGCATTGATAAACTCTCTCCGTTGACGTTTATCACCAAGTTCACACCTGTCGATGGTAAACCATAGATGCAGCGTATTCTGTGCTCTGATTTCTGGGCGAAGAGCTGTTATCTTGTGTCAAAGCCAAGCCTATCGTGCTGAGAAGTCGATGCCAACGTATCATCTTTACAGGCATTGTCGATGTTTCTGATTGAACAATCGCCCACCTTGTATGGTCATTCTCATCCTGAACATTCGACAGTACGAACGTTGTATCGGCTGGCCATGGAGTGCATTGATATGGAAACTGTACAAAAAGAAGATTTGGTACATGTTGTTGATGCGATTTGCAGTAACAATGAAAAGTTGTTGCATAAGGTGGCTGCTTCCCTTGAAAACGTCTCTGGCTCGCTCAAGGCAAAAAGAATCGTGTCACGTGCACTGGAATTCAACCATGCGGCCAAACGAAAATATGTGGATGATGACGACAGTGACAGCTCGCTTGAGCCTTTACCAAGCTGCAGCGTCAAGAAAACCGCAGCAGAAGATTCTGACAAGCATGACGATCTGCAATTCATCATCAGCTTCCGCAAGAAGCTGGTGGGCAAAATGAATTGGGTGCGCTGTTTGGAATTGGCCCATGAAAAAAATCTTTGCAAGCGTTTTTCAACAGATGAAAGCATTCGATATTTCTATCGCAATTCAATAAAAAAATGAATCTACCTCTGATATCAAGTATGCCGCATACCTCCTTCAAGTTGCATATCATCTCGGCTTTGAATAAAAAAAATTATCTTTATATTGGATGGCGTGTCCCTTTCCTTATGCTTCCTTTCTGTATCTTGGTGTCATGTTTTTATAAGTGAGACTCTTTATGGGGCAGAAGCGTCAAAGTATACTTTAATTTATAAACGTAAATTGAGAGGGGGTGTGATATAATGAACAATGCTGTAGTGGTTTGCACGGTTGCTATGGCAACGAGAAGCGTTTCGGACAGACGGACAAACCGGTACTTGGGTCAGCCAATCAGAGGTTGACTCCGTTTACACCGTTTACACCGTTTACACCGTCTACACCGTTTACACCGTTTACACCGTTTACACCGTTTACACCGTCTACACCGTTTACACCGTTTACACCGTTTACACCGTCTACACCGTTTACACCGTCTACACCGTTTACACCGTTTACACCGTTTACACCGTTTACACCGTCTACACCGTTTACACCGTATGCACCGTTTACACCGTTTACACCGTTTACACCGTCTACACCGTTTAGAAAAAAAGTTCAAGTTGTCATAAGCAAAAATTTATGTCAAAATCATTGGCACACTTGTGTGATAAGAAACCACAGATTGTAGGTAAGCAGGGCAGTGGACAAACCATACACAGGGTTGGAAAGCGAAATGACAAAATAACAAAATACAGTAGCAGGTATTTGGGATATATCTTGTGAACGGTCATAGCATATATTTACCTGAAAAAAGGAAGTAAATACTGTAAGTACAATACTATTTCCAAAAACCCAAGAACATGATAGACAGACAATCAACTGCAATAGTTGGCGTCGAGGACGTTCATCCAAAGATTACTTGCCGCAAGCAACTGGATTGTTGAAACGGTTCGGAAGAAACGAGGGACATAGTCAAAAAACTTAAAAAAGTGAGATTAACCAGCAATGTTCAATACACCATCAACAAAAGCAAGACACTATCAAACTGGCGACCACGGTCACTCCACAAAGTGTGAAGATCAGGCTATTGTCATCACCCACAAAGGTGGGCAATCAAGTCAACTCAGAATGATTCCTCGACCACGGTAGCTTGCCTTGCAGCAAGCTACGGCTATTGTCAGGAGACAGGTAAAGATGCCCGTCCGCTCTAGTCCTGGTTCTCACTATACAAATGGAGACACTATCAAACTGGCGACCACGGTCACTCCACAAAGTGTGAAGATCAGGCTATTGTCATCACCCACAAAGGTGGGCAATCAAGTCAACTCAGAATGATTCCTCGACCACGGTAGCTTGCCTTGCAGCAAACTACGGCTATTGTCAGGAGACAGACAAAGAAGCCCGCCCACTCTAGTCCCGGGTACCCATTTGCAGATAATGATGTTAATGAACAAAGAAGAAAGACCACAAAAATGTCCGGTGATTACTTTCTTTTGATTTTTCTCCAGCCAATCAAAGTAAACTTAACCGTAATCAGCTTGAAACAAAATAACCAAAATTACACCAGAAACCACAAGTAATGTATGTTCAATTGTATGAAAATACATAAGCACGACAAAAGAGAATATAAAGAAATCAAGCTTTAGGGATCGTAGCCAGAGTGATTCCTGCGTTTTCTGTTTTTCTTGGTCAAAATTAACGCTTCATCACTTGGTGACAAGAAAGGACGAGTCCAAGATTGAGGGTAGGCAGCGGTATCAGTTGCCTTTGGAATGCATTCATTGAGAAAGGCATGGATGACATTTTTCAAGGTTGTGAACTTGGTAAGGAAAGAAGGGATCTCGGACACAGCCATGGGAACATCCAGATGGGCCAATTCGGTCATGATATATAGGCCATCCGCTTGAATCTTGAGCAAATAGAAGGTCAAAGTGGCACCAATAGCATGGATGGCTAGTGAAGCGCTGGTATCAAAGCTTGTATCGTCGACGGTTTTTTTCGTGAACAATGCAAGGCGAATCAGATCCTGGTTGATCAGGTAATGGTTTCGTCGTTCGCTTTCTCGCTTGGCCTCCCCATATCCGATGTTCACGCCATCGTCTGTGTCTTCAGGGTACATGGTTATAAGACAATCCGGCCATCTGCTGGCAATTGTGCTTTTGCTTCCGTCAAGGGGTTCCGTCGCCATCCAACGCATACGAATATGCTTTCCATCGTCGTCAAAGAGCGTTTTCAAAGCTGGCATTAAGTATCCCGTGATCAACTCGGCTTCCTTTATGACTGCATTGGTTGGATCAACGGGCAAGCTGAGCAAAAGTTGAGATACTGTTACGACAAGCTTCCTGTAGCATGACCAAAGCGTAATCGAAGCAAATGCAAGCAAACTACGTGAAGTGATACTACAATCCAGCATATCAGCACGCAGTTTGGATGCCAGATCAACGATCTCGAAATTGTCTTTATCTCCCTTTTTCATGCTTCTACAGTATGCCACCAACGATAACATCTCTTTATTCAGCTACCCTCACTGACGCACGTTACCGTCAACGGATTTAAGCTGATACATTATCTCTGTGACGTTAACAACGACGAGAACAACTCCCGGGAAATCATTTGTAATTTTCTTCCTGATCCAATGTCAAAGTGATTGCTATTTTACCCTGCCGTAAATGCAACCACAGCGGATGAGCCAGAGAGCCTGCCAAAAAAAATATCCAAAAAAAAACCCCCCCTGACCCAATCACTGCACACTCTTATCTTTTATAAAAAAAGGTGCTTCTATATTCTACCTTTCTAGCAAAATAAAATTCATATGCTTCTTCGCCACCTACTATCTCCATTTTATTTTTATACAAGGAAAGCGGAGCATGGAAACGTTGGCTGCTGCATAATGGGGCTTTCCCACCACATGCACGTATTTCGAAATTGAGCGTCAAAACATATGGTGTGAAGACAGCAGCACACTCCGTCATGGTTCTGAACGGCATCGTTAAACAAACAAAAATAGATTCGGCTGCTAGCTCCGCTATGTACTGCTGATTCTTGCTCTTTGTTGTAATACATTTATTGTTATTTTTCTATAACATACAAAGAATAGATGTGCATAAAGAAGGAGACCACTTTATATTTGTTCATTTAAATCCCAAAGGAGGTTGATGGGTTTCTTTGCTCACTAACAATAGCGGTCGAAAAGATAGGTCCTAGGGAAGAAGAGGAACAATGAATGAAAGGATAACAACTTCCTATTTTAGGACCGCCACAAAATCAATGAGCGGCATGATTTACGCGCTTGTTCTCGAGCAATTCCATGTAGGAAGAAGACTATATAAAGAGATCTGTTCAAATCAAAATCTGAAAAGTAAAGTCTACCCTCTCACCAAGAACTACATCAACATCATCATCAACATTATCGTCAGCTTCACGAGTATTCTTGCCTTCAGTGATATGAAAACGTCGTCGGTGTGGTCGCTATCCGCCTTTTGGGATCGCCTTCTCGGGTGGTTACTGCCCACCTTACCCTCACCCAGTTTTTTCTCCAACCCTATGATGTGGGTAGAGCGCCAGATGCAAGAACACGAACATTTATTTCACATCCTGTCCATCATTCTCATCCTGTGCATCATCCTGGCTTCTTGTTTTGCCTTGTCCGTCCTCTTTCTCGCCGTGTTCCATGTCTCCATTTCTTACGCTTTATCGGCTTTTCAACGCACAGTAGAAACAATACGAACAACAATGCCATCACTCATTCCCGCAACCTCCTCTACTACGCCTGGTACCGCTATTGACACATCATCAGCAGCAGCTCCTGGACCGTCTTCAGCGGCCGGGGCTCAAAATAATACAATAGAAGGAATTGAACCGTTAACAATAACGGAAGAGGTAAAAAAAGAAGCTCCCCTTTTTGCGCTGGCATTGGTTTCATGATGTGGAGAAATCTTTTGGAATAGACAGTATAGTAGTGTATGACTAATGCAAGCCCGGGAATTCGTCATTGTCCCTTCTTTTTACTACTGCTAGCTTGAAATCATTATCAAAACTCTCGGCAATCAGCGAGAGCATACCGATGCAATTCTCACAGCTCTCGGCGACCAGCGAGTGCGCATCGATGCAATTGTCACAACTCTCGGCAACCAGCGAGAGCACACCGATGAAATGGTTAGGGACCTGCGGAACACACTCACTGTCGAACTTCAGGTAAGCATTTCTCATCAGAAGCGATCGCAATATATGTGAATGTCTAAATTATTGGCTGCTATTGGTGGAGGGGGGAATGAGTGGCGATCAGTTGTTTTTCAGCAGACAGGGTCAATGATACCAAAGTCACTATTCTTTTTCATTCTAACTATATTTCGTGTATCTGTTACTCAAACGTATAGGGAATGCGTCAAGCATTAATCGCTCTCGAAACCCGACAGGCTGAATATCATCTAAATCAAGTATGTAATCTATAACATTTTGAGTTTCTGGTGAGACTATATGGACCAACAGTTTGGATTCTTTTTTAGCGACAGATACAAGAAGATGAAGCGGGAGAAATCAGAAGTGACGACAATTACACGGAAGAAGAAAAAGAAGAAACAGAGAAGGACAAAGAAGAAGCAACTTCGTCGTCGACAACGGAAGAAGAAACAGAAGAGAAGGATCAAGAAGAAGCAAGTTCATCGTCGACAACGGAAGAAGAAAAGGAGGAGAAGGATAAAGAAGAAGCAAGTTCATCGTCGACAACAGAAGAAGAAAAAGAGGAGAAGGACAAAGAAGAAGCAACTTCGTCGTCGACAACGAAAGAAGAAGTAGAAAAAAAGGATAAAGGAAAAGAAGCAAGCACTTCGTCGTAGACACTTCAAGAAGCGGAAAAAAAGTATCATGATCTACCGTAAAACGAAACATTCCTCTTTTTGTTGAACATGTACGCAATCATATTGATCTATAGCAGTAGTAATTGCAGTAGAGCAACCGATAACAGAGAAAGACATATTACAATAGCGAATTTAACTAGTTGCTTACATTGTTTTATTGTTCTGCCAATCATTGGCAATAGGGGTAGGGGGTATAAAGAGCACCAAGAAAGGGAGGATTAGCGGCAAGTGATGAAATAAAGGCGTGTCGCTGTGTCTGTTTTAGGGAAAGATGCAGAATATCGACATCAGCAAAGTGGTATTGCAAGAATAAGAGAGATTTGCTCGAGAGTAGAAAAGAGGAGCATATGATCGTGTATATACATAAAATAAAATAATGCTGTGCTGCCCTTTGCGAAATAATGCAACCAATTCTCTAGATTTTTCTTTCCCGGTTCAATGATAACAGAGTTGATTTCTGTAAACTTTATAAAGCTTGTGGGACGGTACAATCTGTATTGAGCGTTGACATTTTTGATGATGGATTTTGCTACGTGTCGGGGCATATACCGTTGAAAAGGGATGTCGCCGCCGTTGCCCTTGAATGTCGGCATGCATATAAGTTCGGGCAATCCACTTGACGCGTTGACCTTCTTCTAAGCAACGCAAGTAGCTTTACTGGTTAGGTAGACTTCCAAAGGCCTCGACGATGTCAATATTCTTCAGCTATAGCAGTAAGTTGATTGTGCACGCTTACAATATAAGAATTGAGCCGCGACGCCACGGTCAAGAAGAGGATACTACGGGTCCCGTAGGAGGCAAGGGAAAAAAGGTGGTTGTCCTTCTTCCCCTTATTGTGACATTTTATTGTTAGGGTACATACTCCTGCATTGCGCTGTGTTTCATATGCAACGCCATACAGATAAAACGCATAAAAGATATCGCGTATACAACATATACGCGCCACAACAAAGATAGATAATCCTGCCGTGTGCTAATAAAGCCATGGTTTATATATCTGGTCTGTCAGCGTTGTTACTCGTTAGTGTCTTTTACCACACACACTCTCTCTGAAGAAGAATGCAGTTTTGTCCTTTTACCTTCTCGTAAGACCTGTTTTTATCGGTTTAGAGGCAGTATATATATAAGTAGATGAACGCGCACGCAACTTGAAGGACACATGCAGGAGGTTGAATAAGCAAACGAACTTGAAGCAATCGGAATCACGGGTGACGCATGCCTCGGCTAGAAGCTCGGAAAGGGAGCGTAGTAGTACGAGGAGCCGCTGTTGCAGCGTGAGTTTTCCGTGACCTGGATGACAGGCCTGACGCTGATTTTTGATTGTGGCGTTCCTGGTGAACTCGACGTAATGCTCAGTAAGAGTAGTTCTGAATTATCAACACAAGAAGCAGCTTTTGGCGTGCTCGAGCTTCCCATGACCTGTTATGCTTTTGCGACTTATATACCCATCGGTTCAACCGAAGAACAGCAGCATATGTACTCAGTAGTCATGTATATGCTGATTCTCTTTTATGATCTTGTAAGGCTTTTTCAAATACGAGCAAGAAAGAAGTTTAAGAGCTCGCTGACCTTTGTGTTAAAAACTTTTTACTTGCCCTTGCTATAGGACTTTTTGCTCATGCATTATCAGTATCATCATCAATCGACATCTTTACCGTCATATACGACAATAAAAACTGAAGAGAAATCATATTGTGATGAACACATCACTGAGTAACGATTCTAACAAGTCAAGGCTCCACCTGCAGCAAGAAGGTATTAATGGAACGGGATACAGTTGGTGTTTCATGCATGGTACATGCATAGCATCGATATCAAAAAAGAAATTGATGGAGCCTAGACGCTAAGACAACGTACTGTATGTCCTTTTGTTTTATTGCCATTCTAACAATTTTACTCTGAAATGAAGTATCGCTGACCTGTTGGCGCACGGTCATCTCATTTGAGCTGGCGAAGAGCGTCACTGCAAACAAGATAATACAGTGGTATGATACAATCACTAAAAGAATTGTTGCAGCTGTTAGTCGAGCATTCTCGAATTCGACTTTTTTCCATTTATAGTACCCAATGCTGGCCAATCCACTTCAATGCTAACAAACACCATTATGCAATGCTGAACAATTTTACCACAGCGCGAATTCTGCGTAATACAAGTGTAAAAGCATTACAACGCCACGGATAAGTGGTCACGACAGGAGCAACAGCAATCGTTAACATCAGCAAGTCCCATTTGGTTATTGTAGCAGCTACCATCTTTATTTGAACTACTGTATAATCATTCGGAAGTTAGGGTGACATTTTAGTTGATTTGACTATTGGGATAAGCCGACACTTGTTCCAGGCTTGTGAGGAGATCCATTACTCGGCACCAAGTGAAGAGCTTCAATACAGACGATTTCCAATTCAGATCGGTCTGATTTATTCAGAAACATCGTCTAGACCTCTTAAATTTCAAAGATCAAAACGATTACGGCACAACCGACTAATATTGACACGATCATAAAGACACTGAAGTAAATGCTGCTGTCTAGCTTTGAATGGATATCGTCAATTCATTATGCTCGATAATAAAGAATAATGTTAGGCTCTGGCGTTGGGGCCGACTGATAATGTGACTAAGGAATATCTTGCTGTAGATGTGATTCTCGAATATAAAAAACAGATTAGTAAGTTGAATGCCAGAGGAGAGAAGTACCCAACGAGCAACCTCATCTAAACATGAAGATAATGATGTTATTAGTCATGTACGATGGTATCGAGAGCTTTAATTGCCGTGGATAGACCAGATGGTACCAGTAAAGGACACCCTAAGGAGGAGGATGTCGACGAGATCATCAAATTGAGAAATTGTATAATGTATGGCTGGGCCGGTCGCACTCCGGTACCAGGCAGTCAGTGTCTGATGTATCGCAACACAAGTTGCTGGAGCTTAAGTTCTCATTCGCGATATCTAATCGCATGATCGGAAAACAGCAGTGATCATCATCAAGTACTCACATCCATTATGAAGATGTTGGTGACACTCATCAACTTAAAGTAGAAAGTATGCTTTCTTCCAACTATATATACTAAAAGGAAGATGCATGTTCATACACATGTAGAGAACGGTCGATTTGAGTTAAGCCAAGTTTATAATTGTGGTTCGTGCTGCACAATCAAACCGCGCCGTATTTCTGTCGAGGTCTCCGTTGTTGTCAGTCCCATAATGCGACCTATATTCGCATGGTTTTTCACCCATGACACTAAAAAAAATGGCAAAGAAACTCGCGGGCACGGGCGACTTACCGTTTAAATTCATCTTAAGTTTGTGAAATCAGAAATCAGAAGGAGAAGATGGAGAAGAAAGGAGGATAATAATGAAGGAGAGAATGAGAAAGCACAGTTTAAAGTCTGATAATCATCACTTATTTGACGTCGTGACGAGCAATAGAGTCATTGAGGAGGCATCTGCTCTTACAGACATGTCAAATATGGCGACGACATGGTAATCAAAGATAGTTGGATGAACACTTGGCGCTCTACCAAAACCACTTTCAACTTTGTATGTGGTGTACATACCAACATATCCAGCAAACAAACAACGAGTAATTGCAACCAAGATGATTAAGATTATGATCGGTTTATTATGCAAGAGAGAAAAGAGAGAGACAATTATATGTGTCATTAAGCGAAGCAATAACCAAGTAGCAGTAAGCAGATTAAAGAGGAAACTACCACTTATTGTATGGCAAGAACTTTCCATCCAACGTAATCTTGACCCGATCACCCTTCGGGTTCTCCTCCTATAAGATTTCAACATGACCAATGGTTAATCCAATGTCCGTTTCCATAATCGTGACAATATCTCTGTATTTACAACCAACCTTTTCCACCTTTGCCGTGAAATCAATGGCAGACATGATACCTATGCAAAAACCATATTTCTCATTCAGACGTTATCCCAGATCCTCTGGTGCTTGCTTCTGTAGAAAAACTTACCATCTCCGAACTGCATGATAGAAACAGAAGATTTAGTTGATAACAACGCACGGAAGGCTTTAATCCTAAGCCTATTAATATGTCCCCTCTCCACTTTACCTTTTCATGGATGATAGCCTTCAACGGATAGCCATATACTTGTAAGATTTCATAGAGTCGATAGAGCACCGGATCCGTAGGTGGAACGGACATGAGGCTAATAGTAGAGAACAATGCGATCTAAAATAAGATTCTAGGCCATTTTCCTTCTCCCACGAATACACACGCACTTGTGCCGCCTCCATGTATGACCGATAGCATTACTCTTACCCTCCTCTATCCGGATAGAAATGGTCTCCTAATTCTTCTTTGAGATGGGCTTCTGGAAGATTAAGCACTGCTGATAATTTTTGCAATTCTCCTGCGCTCGCTTTGGCCTAGTACAAAAACAATAAAATTAGGTACAGAATAGCTTGAGCAAGAGCGTACAATTGACGCCAAAAGAGTCGTGACAAAGAATTGCACGTCAGTTCATAGGAATGTACCTGGCCATAAAAGATGGAGGCAACATAAACCTCATCGCGTCCAATCCTTTTGCCAATGTCTTCAAAGCTGAAAACATAAAAAGTCCATTAGCTCAGTTGCAGTAACAATAAACACGTCGCTGGAAGGAGTGACACGCTGTGCGGCATAATATTCTGTTAGCAGCATACCTCAGCTTGCTGGCGGCTTTTGCCTTGAACATACGCGTGTGCAGGGGGGATAACTTAGGCTGCTCCTGCCGCTTGTTAGTACCGGCGCCTAGTAGCCTTTACAGACAAAATACTGGTTAAAGTTATATACAGACTACTTACAGCCATGTTGAAATGGGATCCTTTGCGTTAAAAGTAGAGAAAATAAGATAAAAGAAAAAAAGAGAATTTCTCAGCAAGAAAGGCTCGGAGCGTACATTTTTTTTTTACTTTTATACACAAAAACAAGGATGCGTACTGCTGTACTACACAAACTGCATTACAACAAATGACGAGTTGAACTAGAAAAGTAGGCTAAGCTACATGGCCTCTTTAGGCTTGGAAAAGACCGTTTCGGTTTGCTACGTTGTACTTGACAGTAAGCAAGTCATCCGAAGAGCCGCCAACCTTGAGGCCCGCTTGAATCACATCGCCGGCCTGGATGGGGCCAACGCCCTTGGGTGTGCCAGTCAAGATCACGTCACCCACTTCAAGTTTCATAATAGAGGAAACGTAAGAAAGCAGCATTGGGATTCTGTTCAGCAAAGATAGAGATACAACCTTATCAGTAAACTCAAAGGAGAGAAGGAGATAGAGGAACAGTTGTGTCGATGAGAGGAGGGAGCGTACTTACCCAAAGATCATATCTTTTGTGTTTCCATTTTGGCGGAATGCATCGTTGACCTGTATTAAGGTTCGACCCAATGGAGAGGTGAGAAATACCGTTTACAGTACTTGTTTGTCGTGCCATACTTTGCAAATCAATTTGTTACCTTGAGCCACAGGTCAACGTTAGAAGTATCAGCGATCCGTTCCTTGGGAATAAAATCGCTAAACAGGTAACATCATCAGTAAGAGGAGAATGGTAAGGTCTGAAATGATAGTAATACCTGCGGACCCTTCTTACTACTAGCTACTGGTCTATTACCTGATGGGAGTGAACGTATCAAAGCCTTTCGAAGCACTCCATGGAAGACCCTTGTTCTTAGCCTCAGTCTATGGCCGTGTGTATATGTGTGTGTGAAAGTTTCTCAGTTAGCATCATGAGGGCTGGATCAAGTTGGGGCTCGTACGACCAATTATTCGATCCATTACCTGCAAGTTTCTTGCGGTCATATCAATGGCCAATGCATAACCTACGGATATAGTGTATATGATTGTTAGAGATCTGCAGAATGACAAAGCGGTATCCTTATTGATATTGTAACTACCAGCAACATAATCCATTGCCTCGGCAGCTTTGTAGTCACGGCCGTCCTTTCCGATAACGACAGCAAGTTCGACTATAGATAAAAACCAGTTTAGTGCTGACATAATAAGACCCGCTCTATGTTCAAGCTATACTTTGTCCAAGTTGTCATTTACCTTCGTGATGCACCTCACAGCCTGTAGGAATTTCTACAGTTCCACCATTGGCAACGTACGACGAAGTTGGCTTGAGGAAGAAAAACGGTGCCTTGGGAACAGCGTTACCGAGCTCCTTGGCGTGTTCACTGTATTCGCATACAAGCGGGTAAAAAAAAGAACTGTCAGCCAAAACAACTCGAGCAAGCCACGGCTGGACATGCCAACGCGTCGTAGGGTTTATTACAGTACCTGAAGTTGCGACCAATGGCAACGATCTTTTTACCAGTTGTGAGGAAATTGCGAGCACTCATGTTGCAGTCGAAAAGCGCGTGTTTTTCTTTTTGCCGGTGGGAGAGAGGGGCTGTTTTTATTGAAGCCTATTTGTTTTTCAAATGCCGGTCTCTGGATATGGGTAAAGCCAGGAAGAAACAAGATAGCGTAACTGCATAGTAAAGAGAAATCTGTAATATGTATCACTGCCTTTGAGCGATAGAGAACTTATTGTTCTCGTGTGGCTGTTATAGCTGCTTGATGACCCTATGTTACAGCGAGCACATATAGAAAAAGACGAATTCTGACATATACGCATTGATGAAGCATTTGTTTTTCGAGGCCTGTTGCCTCTATCGATCATCGTGCATATCGAGCATTGGTTTAGACAAGACTGTGGCACACAAGCAAGACTGGTGTAAAAGAATGGATACAGCAACCAATTTATGCATTACGCACGACCAAGACAGTGCCCGCTGCTCTCCACACACACCATCCAGAATAAGAAAGACACGGCGCGCATTGTGATTGGACGGAGAATGTAAAAAAGTCCAATTCCACATTGTTCAGACATCTCAGCAATAAACTCCCTCTCCGTTGTATTTTTCTCTCTTCCTTTCCCCCCACCATCTACAACACACCTTCTTTGAAACATGAACGCCACATCCGCTGACAACGTAAAGGACCAAGTTCAAGAGGTCGTAGAGATGCCCAAGCAATTCTTCAAGGACGGCATTCAGTTTGTCAACCGGTGTCGCAAGCCTGATCAGAAAGGTATATTTTTAAACCAGCGATCAACCACGAAGCAGACGAAGACGACAACACGCGTGTGGTTTCCCGACTTGCTACTATGAGCACCCTCATCAGCAAAGAAAAAAAAAAACTAACATACGTTGTAACCCGTTTCTTTTTTTTTCTTTAGAATTTCTGAGAATTACCCAAGCCGTTGCCATGGGCTTTGCTGCTCTTGGTGCTCTTGGTTACTTTGTCAAAGTAAGGGCGATTCTCGTTGTTGTTTTGGAGGAGAAAGCGCAATAAGATATTATTTGGTGGGAAAAAAAAAAGAGAGGAGGGTATGAAACTAATCTAAATTCTTTTTATTCATCACCGTTGTAGCTCATTCACATCCCCATCAACAATATTCTCGTCGGTTCGGCTTAAAAGAAGCATTGACACTCTAAAAAAATCACCTCTTCCGAATATCATGTCTCTTTTCCCGTTAATAACTCGCTACTCATTTCCATATATTATTCAACAACATAAAAAGAAAGGTCACCAATAAATGACACCCCACACTTGTATGTGCTGCTCTTGTGCTTATAGAGATCCGTATTTTTATTTGAATTCTTGCTGTATCGATATATATGATGGGCAAAGATACAAGCACTCGAGAAAAGAAGAGGAATCAATTTGTGAGTGGGGCGAAGGCTACTATGCAATAGTACAAAGGTCACAGTAAAAGATCGTCAACGAAGACACATCTTTTGACCGCGTTTGCTGTATTATTTGATCTGATGAATCAACAGTTGTTGACGAGCGGCTCTAAGTAGTATGCATTGTCCCATACAAAGGTGCACGACGAGTGAAGAAGACGCTCGACACGTAATCTATCGATACATAAGAAAAGCTTGTTATTCGACATCCAGACTATAGTGTTCACTTATTTTATCAGCAAATCTAGCGCTCTGTGATGTAGATTAGAAAGGTTTCTTGGGAAAGTGTAAGTCTCCCTTCGTTGAAATAAAAGAGCTGCGGAGGTGTGGGTGGAGTTTTCCAGAAGCTTTTGGGTACGCGTTGGCGAGAGGAAAAATAAGTGCGACAAAAAGAGCCGTTGCTCCCTCTCTTCTTCTCTTTCACTTGTCTATTCTTACAACTCATTCACCAACACATTTTCCCATGGCCGACGACAACAAGCAACAAGCCCTTGCCGAAAAGGATCTCGGTAATCAAGCTTACAAAAAGCGTCAATTCGATGAGGCCTTGTCCCATTACGAAAAGGCCTGGTCTTTGGACAACACCAACATTTCCATTTTGACCAACAAAGCAGGTAAAAAAAAAAAAAAGAAAAATCAACAGTCAATTGTGAGTTACGAAACTGACACTATTTTTTCTTCTGCCAACAGCTGTTTTGTTTGAACAAGAAAAGTTTGAGGAATGTCTCAAGGTTTGTGAGGAAGCTGTTGAGACTGGCCGTGGTGTTCGCGCTGATTACAAACTTATTGCACGGTAATTTATCATACTTAATCCATAGGAGCTTTCTGTTTCTCCCTACTAAATATTTCTCGCTCTTTCTCTCTCTCTCTCTCTCTCTGTGTGTGTGTTTGTGTGTATTTGATTGCTTAGTGCCCTTCAACGTGCCGGTAACGCATCCGTCAAGCTGGATCAACTTGACAACGCTGTCGAATACTACGAAAAATCCTTGACGGAACACCGTACGCCAGACACTTTGCAGAAGCTCCGTGATGCTCAAAAGCTCCAGAAGGAACGCGAAAAGGCCGCCTACCACAACCCTGAATTGGCTGACAAGGCCCGTGAAGAAGGCAACAAGCTGTTCAAGCAACAAGATTGGCCCGGTGCTATTGAACAGTACACTGAAGCCATCAAGCGTAATGATAAAGATGTGCGCCCTTACTCCAACAGAGCTGTATGCTACCTCAAATTGATGGCTGTCTATGAGGCCGAAAAGGATGCAGACAAGTGCATTGAACTGGATCCTTCCTTTGGTAAGCTTTTTCGACATTCCTTGATCTCTAATGTCGATTATGTGGATATGATATCGCGCGTATCAAAACAAAGATGGAAAGGGAAGAGAGAACCGGGCCCGTGTAACTAAAACGTGGGGTCACTTTTTCTTTTCTCTAGTTCGAGGTTATATCCGCAAAGCCGCTGTCGAATTTGCAAAGAAGGAATACCAAAAGTCGATCGATGCGCTCCAACTGGCCCAAGAACATGATAAGGAGGGCAAGAGTGCTCGCGAAATCCAGCAACAACTGCAAAAGGCCTATACCGCCATGAACCCCATGGCTACTGGCGGGGGCGCAGGTGGCGAGGAGTCTCAAGAAGAAGTGTTGAAGCGAGCAGCTCAGGATCCTGAGGTCCAGGTAACCACAAAAAGAATTTGCAGACAGAGACGTTCCTTTTGCCTGTATGCTGACCATCTTTACTGTGTCGTATAATAGCGTATCCTTGGTGACCCCGTCATGCAACAAATTCTTCAGCAAATGCAGCAGGATCCCAAGGCTGCACAGGAACACTTGAAGAACCCACAGGTGGCTAGCAACATTCGCAAGCTGATGAACGCTGGTATTCTGCGGGTAGCATAGTTGGTGTAAAATGGACATAATAAAATTCTCATTCTTTTCTGCTGTGAATTATATTGGGAGGAAGGAGTGCTCATGAAGAGGCCTAGAACTACAGGGACTCTCATGATTAATACCGTATGGATCATTCCGTTGCGGATAAGGGAGAATTGTAAACAATTCAAATGTGCTACAATATACACTTGATGTAAACCAATAAGCTTGTGTCTTTGTTTTCATTCTGACAATGCTGTACTACAGTCGCAAAAGAAAATAAGAAAAAGAGAGGACACGTGCCGCTTATAATACTGGTCGACATCATCATCGTTATTCCGGTCATTGTCTCCCTTCCAATGGGTTCCCGGTAGTTTTAGAATATCACCATCGTACTATAACCACTGCACCGTGTGTTAACTTAAAATTCATGCGTTAGGCCTCAGGTGACTGTCACCCGTCCGTCCGACCGACCGACCGACCGACACCCCCCAAAAAGCCCTCATAAGGTCGAGTTTTATTAAGGCAGGGGGAAAAAGTTGGAGGCTCGAAATGACATTGCTCGTTCTCATGTCGTTATTACGTGATCGAGGGCAATGGTTATTGCCACTTTGTCTCGGACAGATCTTATCTCTTTGCATTACTGGTACCAGTGTTGCATCCTCGGCATTATGGACACGCTATTCCATCAGCATACCTTACACTCAGAATTTTTGTACATATTTGGTTTTGTTCGTCGTGCATACTTTGCGCTTTCATCGCAAGAACAAAAAGAGGAGCAGCCATGGCAACGATCTCGACGATCAAGAACATGAACAACAATCACGCAACAATCCTTGGTATTGTAAGTGTATTGTAAAATAGAGTTCTCTTGATCGCTTATGTGAAAATATCTGTGCCATTGACCGCAGCTTTCATTTTTTTGTATAGTCTTTGGCTTCTCTTTTGCAGACGTCCAAGGTAATTTTAAGTCATGAAATATTGGCAGCAGCAACAAAATATATTCAATAATGTATGAAATTAGCAAATATCCTGGCTGTTCTTGCGTTCAAAAGCACTTCGGTTCTTTCAGCACTTATTGTCTCGTCTTGGACTCTACCATGCATTATGCTTCTTTCAACTTTATGCCTCGGGTACCGGTACCAGATCGGTCATTTCGGCGGTGTTGTCTTGTGTCTCTTGGGACTTTTTATGCTTATTTGGGCTGATACCATGTCTGATGAAGCTTCAACAAGTATGGAGTCATAGATGGTTTAAACAACAGGAAATGGACACTCTTATACTTACACAAACACTGTTTCTCTCCTATGTCTCTTTATACACCATCTCTAGATAACCATAGCTGGATCGGTGATCTGATTTGCGTAAAGTATCTCATGTTACACTGTAAAAAGTGAGATGCACTTATCACTAACCACGTGCTCCTAACTCAACGCACAATTTCGTTTGACAGTTGATTAGTGCGACCTTATATGCTATTAGCAATGTTACTGAAGAATATCTAGTGAACCGTTGCTCTACAGAAGAATTCTTATCGCGAGCAGGTTTCTGGGGCTCTATCTTGAGTGGGATTCAAGCGTACGTATAATAACAACATGCGTTTTCTTTTATAAAACAAGTCTTAAAAAATAACACAAAAATCACACCTTGCTTTTGCATTTTAGCTTAACATTTGAACATGCTGAATGGCTTTCAATCGATTGGCAATGGAATGCTGGTATGTGCATAGAGAAGAAAGAAAGAAAAAAAAGTAAAACAGATGATGAACATATTATTAACATGTGTCGACCGAATCACATCAGTCGGTTTGATTTTGGTCTATATAGTATGCTTGTCATCCATGTATTCGCTTGGCCCCACGCTCTATCGAATATCAAACGCAACATTCATCAGCATGAGCTTAATCACTGCTAATTTCTACTCCTTGTTAGCAGGCCTACTTTTTTTGGATGCCAAGGTAAATGTACTTTAAAAGTGGAAAAGCTCGCTGTCCGTTGTATTAAACTTTAATTCTACGATGAAACAACAACAAAATAGATGCCACCTTTTTACCCATTAGCTTACATCCTTGTCATTTGCGGTGTCACCTTATACAATTTAACTACTCCTCCACGAACAAATCATAACGAATACCAATGTATAAAGAACGACAGCGAATCCTGAAACGCAATACAATACATTACAATAGAAGATACCTTTGCACATAAACTTTTTTGCCACAATATCAAGCATTGCACACATACGTGTTCTCATGAATAAATAATCCATAAAACAAATTGTGCAGCATTCAACTTACGGTTATTTGCTCCACTGGGGCAAGCTCTGCTAGAACTTTAACTCATTGTCTATTATCACTTGTATACATACAAACATACCATGTCTTTTTATTGAATCATCCGTTATCAAACACAACAAGAGGAGGAACGACAAATTTTTAAAATAAAGGGTATCATCAAACAGATGCGACAATTTCATCAGCCTTTTGCAATGCCTATAACAAATTCATAGTATTGGTAACCAGGGAGAAACACCATAAGAAAGACTCTAAATATGGTCCTTTAAGCTATTGTTCTTACCTCAATCATCTTCTTGCATTCCTTGCGGCGTTCTTGAGTATATTCGGATTCTTGTAAAAGATCATCCAGCACTTCAGCTTTGTACAGTTCGGATAACAACTCCCGCTGGAGCTCTTCCTTGGCATGTGTCACAAGGTTCAACATGATTGC
This sequence comes from Zychaea mexicana, assembly GCF_025766255.1. NCBI lineage: Eukaryota > Fungi > Mucoromycota > Mucoromycetes > Mucorales > Lichtheimiaceae > Zychaea > Zychaea mexicana. The sequence continues at coordinate 116,402 of NW_026516743.1, read as the reverse complement.
CTTAGGAACCATATCGATCATTGTTCGCTTTACAATGTTGTAGTAGGATTGGATGAGGAGCTCTATAGAAAGCATGACCTTGAGAAAGACGCGTCCTCATGTTTCATACACATAGCGAGAAAGAAAATTGTACTATTCACTTACTAATAACTTCTGTCTCCATATATTCACGCTCAGATAATGCACCCGTTGCTTTAAGCGAAGATGGTGGCTATAACGTCATGAGATTCAGATACAAGTAGGAAAAAAAAAGTCGATAAACAATTCCAGCCCACTTACAGTTTCCATCGGTGCATTGGGTTTCTTGGCCTTTTTTGGTCCAGCAAAGAAGCTTCCAAAGAAGGATCCGCTTTGGTCGCCCGAGCTATCCAAACTGGTCGAGCTTGAGTTCTTGGTTTGTAACGCAGACAAGTGATTTGGCTGGAGCTGTTGTTGGTGTTGATGTCGACCGCCTTTACCCGTGCTTTCTGGACCAGTAGGTTGGGTTGGTTTAGGATGAAGTTGCTCGTTCACGATAGCGATTGCTTGATGGCCGTTTAAGAAATCTGGATGGGCCGTATTGATATAGCAGGCTTCCATGCTGTTATCATTCCGTAAAACATGGATGTTAATATCGTCGCCAAAGTGCCAAAAAAACAGCTTCATCATAAAAAAGATTAAACAACTTACGCAACCAAATCCGAGACCAACTTGTTAGTAGGCGCAGTTGCCTTTTTGAAAAAGGCAAGCACTACCTGGTAGAACTTGTCTTTTAAGGCTGGAAATCGCTTAAAGAACTGATATAAATATCAACACCAGTATCCTTCCAATTAGTACTTTTCTACATGCTGTACAAAGTTATTCAAATCGAGTAGTTTTAACAGAAATTTTACCTGCTTGTTCAACAGCTGACCCAAAATTCGGACCAGTTCTTCATACACCATGGTAATACATTTCATGCTTGGGTCCTCCAAACGCTTAATCTGCTTTTTGACAATAACTTCAAAAGCGGTTGTTGCTACGAATAAAGCTGGTGACGAGCCCTACCGGTAACAAGAAGGCAAAAACAGAGAGCATGATGACAATCTAGAGACTCATCCTTGTTGCCCTAACGAGAATCGATACAAAAGCATTGTTCGATGCAACTTACAGAAGAGTTATACAATATCGTTCGAATTTCAGAGTCCTTGCTTTCATCCAATGGATCGATTGACTTTACACCGTTGGCATATAGCTCATGAAACACAAAACTAATGCGTGCACCGCCCGAAAGCTCGAAACTGGACAACTCGTTTGAATTACCGTCAATGATGGTACGGAACTCGGTGCAAAACTCGGTGATGATGTTGAGAACCATGCTGGCCTGATTGTCACTCAAAGGATCACCAAGCTGCGCCAGCTCTTGCTGATATTTGGCAAGTGCATTCTGGATTTTAGCCTTGATCTCTGGCAAAGTGTTTTTGATATGATGCATCAGAATCTATAAATATATGTGTAAAGCATTCTTTTGTTCATTAGGCACACTTTCCGAGAGCTTTTTTTTATTCTTCATTGGTATACTTGCCATGTTCAATTTGCGTGCCAAAAAGGGAGTACCGCAGTATTGAGCCTTGCTTCGGTATGAAGGGTGGTTCTCGAAAAAGTCTCTTTCGGCCTCCAGAGCTTTGGAGATTGATTTCTTGGCTTCAATGTCTCGCTGGCCACGATTGATTACGGGGACATAGCCTATGCAAACAAAAGAAAACCATCAATAGGTTTTCCAGCTGGTGTTGTTGCTGAGTGATCAAGTGGATATGAAGCAATTACCTAATCTGAGTGGAATCATACGCCCTGCCAATATATCAATGACGTCGGTTCCCTGATCCATCAAATCAACTTTTGTTAAGACACCGATTGTCCGCAATCCTTCTGGATCGACTTCACGAGCCAGTTTTAAACCATCCGAATTGGCAAGATCGGTATTAGCGGCTGTAACGGCTAGAATGATGGCGTTGGGCTTGGTGATATATTTCAGAATCATTTCACGGATTTGTTTCTCGATATCTTTAGGCTGGTCACCAATAGGAACCTTTCACATATAAAAAGACAAAAAGAAACAGTGACGCCATCGTTAGCGGATAGGGACACAGGTAGTTCTCTTTGCGCTTATTCTTTAACCCCCATTTGCCTTACCTTTGTCAAACCAGGCAAATCTACCATCGTCAGGGTCAAAACGTTGGGCGAAAATACTCTGAGGTTGATTGGCTGAGGCGAGATACCTAACATGAACGATACTCGTCAGCTAACTATTTCTACATAAAGTGTGAAAGAGACTCTTAACAATAGCGGGTACCTTGGTTCTTGCCCGTCTTTAGCTCTGTGTCTCTTACAATCTCGTCGCGGATCTTGTCAAAGTCATAAAACTTTTGTCCAGGAAGATGGAGGAATTCACCCCACTCGTCACCCTCCTTGTCAGAAGAGTTTGACTTATCCGTACTAGCAGGTCTGTTGATGAGTTGCAGAATCTAAAAACAATAATCATAAAAAGCAGCTCAGTAAAAGGTAAAAGCTCTTTGGCAAAACAGTAACGGAACTTCTTTTTTTTTGTATTTTATATTACCAGAGGACGGCGAGTGACAATGCCGGTACCTCTTGGCAAAAAGTCGCGTCCGACAATGTTTTCCAAGACGGAGCTTTTGCCACTCGACTGTGAGCCGATGACAGTGATTTGTGGCAGATCGACAGGATTATGCACGCCAACGGTTGCAAATGCATCTTGAAGCTTGTTGACTAAATATATAATAGTAACAGGAAGGTTGTATATGTATATATATTTGAGCAACAGCGCGTAGAAGAAGCTCAGACACTCTTTTTATACATGACAGGTCTGGCATGCAAAAGTTGAGATGAGAAGGCTATATACCGGTTTTTATGAGCTGGCTATCCATGTGCGTGTAATAGAGGACAAGTTGTTAGACAGAGCGGAAAGGTATGTGTCGGGTTTCGCGCTTCCGTGCGATACGGCATTGCGTTTCGGGATTTTTAGATGCATTTGCTACTATGCTATTTGCGGGATCTCGATCTAATTGGCTGAAGACAGCTTTACATGCGTGTGTGTTACAATGATCGGCTCAAATTACGTGTATTAAATCAATGTAACGTTTTTTTACCTTGGCCACATCCATCTTGATTTGTCTTACAGCAGAAAACAGTCAAGATTTCTATCTTCATTTTCTCTTGCTGTTGTATAGCAATACCGATACAGCCCTATTTCATATAGAGCTTATGTTTGTTAGCTCACTTTATGCTGTTCGCAATATATGTTAATACAAATCGGTTTTCATAGAATAGTTATAATGGGACGCTCTTCGTATTATAAACAACCGCGAACATCATCAGCGTACCACCATTCTTATTACATGGCGGTGATAGCTCGATGTGGTTTCCAGAGCAATATAAGCCCTTTCTTTTGGCAAGGTAGTCTCTAGGAATTGAGTCATGAGGAACAGGTGCCAACAATCTAGGCGAATCGGAGGTACGCACTTTTTTTACTCTATTTTGTTACCCCCTTTGACCAAAAGGCGACCATGGGAAGAAGGCGTATGCAGGGAGTTGAAGGAACAAGGACGTCCGTTTTCTTTTCTTTGCCAATCTTTGCGGCGAATAACGTCGTAGAAAAAGAGATATATAGACTATAATGAGTCAGCTGCAATGGGTACTAATTAAATGTCGTCACCAAGCAAGGCGACGGGTAACGACAGCAACCGTTGTCATCGTAAAGTTCTTTGGTCGAGGCAAATTCCACCCATTCCAACTCGTCTTTTACCCCGCATGCGCCCTAGATCCTTGCTTGTCCCTTTTCTTTCCTAGTTGCGCTTCCCTTTTTCTCTTGACCCGTTTCTTCTTCCCCCCCCTCTCCTCCTCTCTGCTCTCCCTTCGTACTTGCTCTTTCTTTTTCCACTCTCTCTCTCTTTTCTCTCTTTTCCCTCTATTTTCGTATTTTTGCACACTTTCAATGTCATCAACATCGCTTATCGTTGAACCATCATCGGTAGGTCCTGATACTTCGTTCTACAATGGCCGATGGTGGATACAGACTAAATAACAGCCTCTCAACTTGCTTTAGACATCACTTGAAGGATACGTTGGTTTCGACACCATCACTCAGCAAATTGAAAAGAAGCTCTTGAAGAGAGGCTTCCATTTCAATGTCATGGTTGTTGGTCAGTATGACTTCCTTTGCTCCATTGATCGATCTATACTATCAAACAGCATAGATACCAGGAATTTGCGAGAGCCTACGTTATTAACGAAAGATGATCAACATACACGTATCACTGCTGTTACTCAGGTCAATCTGGTTTGGGCAAGTCCACCTTGGTCAACACCATATTTGCTTCGCACTTGATTGAAAGCAAGGCACGTTTGGCGTCGGACGAACCTCCAAGACAAACTACTGAAATCCAGACTGTTTCTCACTGCAAGTATTGCCTCTGTTCATTCTGCCTTATCCCGTGTATTCTTACTCTGTTCTGCATTTTTTAACTTATCCGTTGCTTTGCGTTAACTGTCTGCTTGCTTCTTCCTGCTTGCTGGCTGCACAGTGATTGAGGAGAATGGGGTGCGTCTGAGACTCAATATTGTAGATACCCCTGGGTATGGAGACCAAGTGAACAACGAGAACTGGTATGTACGACTTACTATATCCGCTACAACACTTTGGAAATAGTTGATTCCCAATGCTAAGCTCTACCAATCGTCATCATCATCTCCATTAGCTGGGAGCCAATCATCAAATACATCAAGGACCAGCACTCGGCTTACTTGCGCAAAGAACTCACCGCTACTCGAGATCGCTATATTCAAGATAGCAGAGTTCACTGCTGCTTGTTCTTTATCACTCCTACAGGCCATGCGTAAGTGTATTTGCCTACTTGTTCTCTGCACTCCTACCCTTCTCCCAATTCACTTATGAACACCCTGATATAAAAATATTAGGCTCAAGCCGATCGATATCGTCGTTTTGAAGAAACTTTCGGAGGTTGTCAACGTCGTTCCTGTGATTGCTAAATCTGATTCACTCACTATTGAGGAGCGTCACGCGTTCAAGCAAAGGGTATGAAAGGATACAATATCTGTTATGAGATATACGTTGTGCTTCCTTTTTACTTACCACAAGGATTGTATTAGATCAAGGCCGAGCTTGTATTCCACAACATCAAGCTGTATCCTTATGAGAGCGATGAGGATGATGAGCAAGAACAGGCATTGAATGAAAGCATTCGCGTATGTTTTCCATTTGCCACTAACTGTGTGTACAGATTACCTATTGTTCATGACTGACTTATCATTGTCGCTATCAATAGGAACTTCTTCCTTTTGCCATCGTGGGCTCGGAGCGTAATGTTACAATCGATGGCAAGCCAGTTCGGGGAAGAAAGAACCGATACGGTGTAATCAATGGTAAGAAAGATATATATTTCATTCAGCAGCCAACTCATTAAACAGATAGCTGGATGTTAAGGGCTGTAAAAATCCAAATGTCTGATACGCTCATTCTACTCATTCTGAAATAGTTGAAAACGAGGAACATTGCGAGTTCATTTACTTGCGCAACTTTTTGACGCGCACACACCTGCAGGATCTGATTGAAACCACGGCCCAGATCCACTACGAAGCTTTCCGCGCCAAGCAGCTTTTGGCTATCAAGGAATCTACACATCCTTCTGGCTCCAGTACAGGCACTCAATCTTCAGCTGCTACCAGTCCTCAAGAAACTTTGCCCAACAGCCCAGCTTTGGGTGTCAGTCCTACCACCATTGGAAGCCCTGCCCAATCCAACAAGTAAGTTAAGAAACGAGAAGATTGTTTCCTTTTGCTTTATTTTCCTTGTTCCTTTTCTAAAGATTCATTCACCAGGGCATAGTCATTGATATTTCTCTCTCCTCTTCTCCGTCCGTGTTTTGTTTGTGTAGATCTGTGCCAGCATTTGGTTAAACCCTCCCGACTTGTCCTTTCCAATTCTTCTTTTTCCTTTTGAATTTTCGATTTTGTTCTTTTTCTTATTTTCTCCCTAATTATTACTTTCCGAGAGAGGGATGTTGAATCAGCAGCAACATATATCCAGTATTATTAATACAGTTTTCTCATTTTTCGTCGAATCTTATTATAAGTTAAACTTTTCCTCTTCTATTATTAGTGCATTAAACTACCGTTATTGGATTTTTCCCATTGCTTGCGTGACACCACTTGCCTGTTAATCTTTCATAATATAGCACTGGTTCGGTTCTACATAGACTCTTCTGCTCTGGGTATATACTACAGCATATCAAATCAGCGTTAAGCTTTGCCATTGAGACAACGTGCCACTACACAGTTCATTACACGCGGCAGTCTTTGTTGTCGAAGAGGGCTGTTTACACATCATACGAGAAGTCGGAGAGAGACACGGTAAGACGCCAACAAAACGGCGGCTATTTTTGCAGTAACACCAACTTTTACAAAGATAAAAAAAAAGTCGATTATGCCAGGCAAACGTAAAAGATCGAATAATGGCAAGAGTGATTTAACTGATTCAAAAGCAAAAAATCAGGCAATAAGTAAGCTAAATACTCTTTGATACGTGTACATACGTATACATAGTATAATGTTTTACCACAAGAAAACTACGAAATGAAATCTTTGATCGTAGCTCAATTGTCCTATTTCTAACAACCTTACTTGCGCGTGCAAACAACAAAAACTAGCAGCAACTCTCGCTAAGCAGTTAAGATCAGTCAATGTCCATTCAGAAAAAATAAACATTGTTGAACAAACGATTCCAGACGTGCAAACAAACAGTATCAAAAAGAGGCCGGCAGGATCACCGAGCCCGATGAGCGCGATCGCCGCACGTAAAGCAGCAGCAGTAGCTTCATTGTCTTCTACCTCCTCCTCTTCTACAGCAACACCAACGACAGACATAGTCGAAAAAACAGACACTACCGCCACCGTTACCACAACTACAACACAAGTTATTCGTAACGCGATTACACCGCCGGAAGCTGCGCCTGATCGCGAATCTACTTCAACCTCCTTGAACTCGTCAAAAGGCCACAAACAACAACTACCCAGCAGTACAAGTCCTATCAATGATGAATCATCGTTTGCTTACAAACCATTTCGCAGAAGAGATCCTAGAATGTGAGTCAGATTTGATGTTGTGCCTTACTCATACGCATGTATGCCTATATATGTGTGTATTTGTATGGTTATGAATTGAGAGATAAGAAAAGAGACCAACTAATCACTATAATAAAGTGCATTGACAGACAGCAACCTTGTGTCCGCTTTTACACCTTCAGAAGCCAACATGCGAAAATTCACTTTAAAGAACGTCGACGAAACATGCTTAATGGTCGGCCTTCAAAAGAATGAGGTATTGATGGATCATTATGAAGCACAGAAAAAAGTGGGCGAACCAGTAGCTTTAATGCGTACTAAAATTGGGATTAGAAAATTGTATTTGCCGGCAAAGCGTTGCTGGCACCATTATCAGGTGCTGTATCTATCTTGGGCTTTACTTTACAACCTTCCTCGACAGATCACATTGGCTTTTATCCTGCATTTTCGCCCAAAACGCACTCATTGCTCGACATTCGACCCGTGGACGGAAGCAATGTTGTCCAACGAAAGTCAACGCTCTGCGTGCCAATGGACGACGCAGTTAAAACTGCGCTGGAAGACATGGATGCTCAGACATTCGAAAGTGTATTTCTCGTCATGGACATGCTATGGTGCGGTTTGGACGATATCGAAGATTTGGCCGAAGTACCACGGGGTATCTTTGAGCTACGGATGAATAGCGAACATCCGACAATGACGGCTTTGGATAGTATACCCGGCTTTCAACCCGTAAGTTCGGCCATCTCTGTCTGAGCATGTGTGCGATGTGTGGACGTAACTAGGCATATGTATTTGGAAATTAATGGCAATTTTAGCTTTTTTCAATAGTTCCCGACGTAAAAGCCATGGTTATACCACCTGTCTGGGAAACTTGTTTACATAAAGCATTAGAAAGTGAACAAGGTAAGAAAATGCCAAGTCAGTGCACTCGCATGCTACTGTCTACATATGAACATAAACATACGCTTACACACATTTTTTTATATGAAAAATCAGAACGGCGAACACCGTTCGTAGGCATCACTTGCGGTAGCAAAGATATGGGCAAATCCACATTCACTCGATATCTAACAAACTCATTGCTGAACAAGTAAGGAAGGGGATTACTGATCTATCTAGAGAGCAATTCTTTATTTCTCATTTCTCACGAGATGTCTGTTTTCTCAGGCACAAAAAGGTCGCGTATTTGGAAACGGATGTCGGACAAAGCGAGTTCACGCCATCAGGGATGGTGTCACTACATATAATCGAATCACCTGTCTTGGGACCACCTTATACACACCAGCATATTCCGCCCGTTCACAGCCACTATATCGGTGCCTTGTCGCCGGCCATTAATCCAAGTCATTATTTGGATTCAATCGGCCACCTTTTACACCTATACAAAACAGAATACGACAACCAGATCGATGTCGATAATGCCGATCTCGTTCCACTTATCATCAACACACAAGGATGGATTGGCGGCCTTGGATACGATCTGTTAATAAGCATTATTAAACAGGCCGCACCAACAGACGTATTTGTCATGCATAGTTCGCAAATGGATGCTTCAAGGAACTTGCCTCCGACCTTCACGGTTGCTATTTCACCTCCTCCTGAGCAAGGGCCGTCGCCATCCATGCATTATTTAGAATGCGCGGTTAATCCACTGGCGCCCAAGTTTTCTGCGCAGAGTTCTCGAGAGCTCGCCTTGATCTCGTATTTACATCAAGACTTACATAACGTTGGACATATTGGGCAACCGTGGTGGAATTTTCAGGCAAGAATTGTCGATAAACTCCCGTGGGTTCTTGATTGGCGAAAGGGTCTACTGGACGGTGTCTGGTTCTTGACCGAAGATGTTCCTCAGAGCCAAATGTTGTACGCATTGAACGGGACGCTCGTTGCTCTGGTTGGATCATCCCTAGACGAACAACGATCCCGGCAACAGTCCAATGCACCTGAATCCACAAACGACCAGATCGTAAGTTTCTTTCTTCCCTCTGTAACTGTATGTTGTACAAAAGACACTTACAAACCGATTACTCCTATCAAAAGATCCCTCCTATTTATTTTCGTCCTTCAGAAAACCCTCCACCTGCACCCGGCAGCACTCAATGCTATGGTTTAGCTGTGATACGAGCAATTGATCCAGCCAACCATGCATTCCATATTGTTACGCCTTTACCACTTGCCACGCTGAAGAAAGTAACGGCAATCGTAAAAGGAAACATTGCATTACCTGTCTCCACTCTACTGGATCAACACAACGGCAATGGCAATGGAATCGCTCGGCAACCTTGGAACAAGGTACCTTATCTGGAAAGAAGCATTGGTGTAAATGGTATTGGTGCTATCGCGACGAAAAAACGACGGATCAAGATACGAAAGTGATATAGATCACATGTATTTCAAGGATGAATTTGAAACAAAAAAAACGACTTGCGCGTGTAATAATAAAGAAGATGATGCAGATTTTTGTTACTACTAATGTTGTATGTGATTAAGTAACTTGGAATGAGATAATGTCTAAACACCGTGGTGGTGTGGTTTGTGAATTGGGATTTGGAACTGATAGTAATTAAGCAGTTGCTGCGGGGTTGTTCAGCTTGGAAGGATCAATGTAGACGTCGTTGCGGTGAGCTAATGATAATAATAAAAAGGTTTAGCATTAAAAAAAGGAGATCGCATCCTATACAATGCGATGAGAAATCGCTATGCGCTTGTAAACAAGATCCTTACTGGCAATCATGTCATCAGCAAAATTTCCGAGCTTTTCGCATATCAGTGGTTGCAATTGTTTTCGGATAACAGGCTTAATGGGCTGCTTAGCGGACGAATCCTCATTGATAGTGATGTCAAACTGTCATAAAATTGTAATACCTATCAATGTTGCGCTCTCACTTTTGACGGGACTTTGCATACAAATGACTCGATTGTCAGCTTACCACATAATCATCCGCCTCAGAATCATGCGCAACTTCGGGAATCGTGATACTGCCGGATACTTCGGTGCCATCAACCAACTCACCTGTTATATGAGAATATCAGCATAAGCAATTCCTTAGTAACAAAAACATTCAATTTCCAACAAGATAGAGAAAAAAACACTTTGCGTTACCTTGAAAACTCAATTTCAGGGACACATCATAGATGGTGATAATCTTGCCCTTTCTCATGTTCAAATCAACATCACCGGAGCAATCGTCCAACTTGATAATCGACACCGTGTGACCATCCTTCTCAGTTTTGAGACCTTCAAGCTGTTCGGCAAAATATTTTTGTGCCCAGTTCAAGCAGTTCTTGTTGACCCTTTTGTTGTTGTTTTTTTTTCATCGCAGCAAAAACAACGAATAAGTTGGATTGCCAAATCTAACTTCTTTTCTCGAATGGTGAAGTAATATTACTTACCAGTGCCTAACATATCAAAAGGTTAGAAACAAGGTTTCTTTTCATTTGAAAGAGAGATTTTGTTATTTTAAGTACCAATTGTTGACGTTCTTCCAGTTTGACGACATTGAACTTAATCGAGCAGAGAAAATTATAGAAAAAAAAGGAATGTGTACTACCCCACAGCGGCTGATAAATTGACTCCTTGAAAAACCAAGCGGTGTGTAGTGAACCAACCACCGTCTGTCGCAAAATCAATTAGTTTCATACTTCTTGCACATGTGTATTATACGTTTAAGAATGGCAATCTTTTCAAAATAAACCTTATACGAAGGCATAGTCAGTAATTGTAGCAGTAATAGAATGCTCTTTCTCAGCACCAATACTAAGGTGACTATAGCAGTAAAAAGAGCAGATTCAAAAGTCAATCATTTATTGTTAAGGAGATATTTATAGAGGCCCATACTACATTCTAAGTCTTCAGGTAATTGAGAGTACTACACACGCATCTTTGCATGACCCAAATTAACCTAAACTTCTGACAACACATCTCTCGTAGCTTAAGTATACTCTCAGCTTTCTCAGAGATATTGTTAAACTCTTTGATAATAACTATATAAAAATTGAGCAATTTTTTCTTGAAGCTGCATGTATAGACAGCCTCGGAGAAAGGTGGAAAAGTATCTTTACCGCTATTAGATACGCCTATGGTTTCATAAGTATCGGCTAAAACAAAGCATTACAATGTAAATTGTGCCTAAAAAGCATATCGGCATTCTACGCTAATGACGGTGTTACTAGCAGGCCAGGGCGACGGATTCGATATTTGAATGATGTCAGTCCAACTCAGCAATCCGCATATGTTGTCTCGTTCATGCAACCTTGAGCGTGAGAGTAGTGGACGGTGCACAAACCTCGACGCCTGATTTTGTAATCGATTACCATAAGAGGCGCACCAGCCATTTCAATAAGTAGCTCGCATATAATCAGTGCTCTTTTGCTGCGTCGCTGATTGTTGGATTACGAAATCTTTAAACGTGGAGTAACTCAGTATAAAGAATTTTCAACCATCAACTGCTCGAATTCAAAGATGCAAAATGAATGTACTTCCCTACTTTCCTCGATTCAACCAGCGTCTTTCACGAAAAACATACAAGCAAATCGATTTCTCTGGTGACTTACACGGTTACTTTTGTAAGCACAAAAATATGCATGACTCTCATGGAACGCACGCATTGATAAATTGAGTCGAAAATGGTGCACATACGACCTGATGGCTTCTCATTTATTTGTGTGTGCCTGAGAAATGTCAAAAATAACGCCTATTTACATACGTTTACCCATCGAGTTAGCAAATTATGTACGTAACCCCTTCGCCCCATCAGTAAATATCGGGAAAGCTCGTGTTTCCGCGGGAAAAATGTTTTAAATTGTAAGTTTGATAATCAGGTGTGACAAAGAAAAAGCCAACGTCTTTTTAAAAAGAAGAAGATGGTGCCGGGTCTAGTCCAAGAAGGAGAGAGTGCCGAAGAGTACACAAGTAGTTTGCGAACAGCGCAACCTGTTTTTTAGCGTGCTGAGAAACTGATTAATCACTGTTCTCCTGGCTGCATATCCATCCGGATGCAAAAAAACAAAAAACGCGGCCGGTGTAGCCGACATGGCGTAAAAGGTCCCGTGTGGTGTATAGACACGAATGATATGGATAAGCCGCGAAAAAGAGATATACCATGAGGGATAACCTCTCCCCATACGCTCCAAATTGTGGCGGTCTGTTTAGCACAGTGATATTACAAGATGACAAAAGAGCTTTATATATTAAACCAAAAATTATATATAGAGTATACATAGATGATAAGGTGGTAAGCTATTAGTTCAAAGGCTTTTCGACGACAAAGAGGTACATTGGCGTGAAAATACCCATCTCGCCGCCAGCAACGAGCATTTCTGCCGCACTGTTTAAGAGTTGTGACGTTTCCAAGACACCCGGCGGCACCACGCTGAACTTGTTCAAAAATGTTAACAGGCTGTTTGTGTAGAATCGACCCCAGGGAGATCGAAGCATCCCACGAAGGCCCTCGGGTTTCTTGAGTGTGTAGTACCACGGTACAGTGGCAACATCGACCGGCGCAACATCGCCTTCCTCGATAACCTTGAAGCCCACTGATTTTGCAGCCGCTAAACACTCCTCCGTAGAGTATAGCTTAGAAATAGAGTTACCCTCCTCGATACCGTGAATCACACGACGATGTGAAACGTCGTTTGGATCGTACTTGCCCGTCGTGCACCATTCGTAGCATGCAAATCGTCCTCCTGGCTTCAGCACTCGGTAGATTTCACTATAAACCATTTCGAGGCGTGGAGCATGGACCGTTGCCTCAACCGAAAACACGGCATCAAATGTTTCGTTTCCCAGGGGCATCTCTGTAAAGTCGCCCTTGATAAAATCCGTGTAGTCGCTCAAGCCGTACTTGGCGGCATACGCAAAGCAGCGTTCGATTTGATATGCGTTGTTGTTGATCCCTGTAACATGTGCATAGCCGGATGACTTCACAATCTCACGCAAAGGACCACCTAGACGATGTTGCAATGCGTGAGAGACTAGAACTATTGCTCGCTTGATTTGGATTAACCGTGTAACAACTTACCTACGCCGCAACCAACGTCCTGAACAAAGCCAAAGCATATAATCACACGAGTTCAATATTCATCTACCATTGTCTTTTATGTTCTCACCCCAACCTTCTCCTATATGTACAGACGTACCAAAACCCGTTCGCCCTTCTTCAAACCAAGCTTCAAAGCAAGAAATGCTTCGTGTCGCTTTATGTTCTCCTCAAATGAGTCTCCTAGGTTACCATAATATCATAGATGGGTCATGCTTTTCCGTTAGATTCCTGCATCACAGAACACAAACCTTATAATATATCCTGCATACTACCAGGCTGCTACCTGTATGTATCTTTTTTTAGTTTCCCTTTCCCTTACCTTTATATAACTTTGCAAAATGGAACGATTGGCCCCAACCTATACAACCGTCGGTCTTGTTGTCAGTCTTGGAAAGTCAATATCAAACGCACAGCAGTGCTTATAATATAAGAGAATGACAGTCGTTTACCATATTCATAGAAATCTGTGACAAGATCATAAAAGGCATTTGTCATGTTTTGGGCCTGCTCCCGTCGACCATCAACAAAGGTCTGGTTATCCGCCAATTCGGCCTCCTTCTTCTGCGACCAATTGCTATAGTAGTTTTCGGCGACTTTCTTGTTAAGTTTGGAGTTCTTCTGGGCCACCTTCTTGAAAAATCCGCTTTCTTCAAGAACAAGATCACCATGAAGTTCACGCATCAACCGGACTTCTTCGGTTTGCTTATCTACGGCAAGGGCCATCGTTTGTTTATAGTTGTAGGAGGAGAAAAAAGGGGGAGCGATCTGAAGCGGTTATTGAGAGAGATAAAGAAGAAGAAAAGAAAAGATGGGTAAATCTGCTTGCGGTAAGTATTTAACCTGGTTGACAAAAACAGGAGAAATAACCGCCGTGGATCGGGCAAAACTTTTCTTAGCATGTATCCATGCATGGCTTTTTGGATTTTGCTGGCTGACATTGAGGATAAGCAAACAAAAACTCAAACACAACATCAATGCACTCACCCGAAGATACAAACACAAGCGACACACCGTTAACAGTTTCCTTATTTTCCTTTATTTCATTGTTTATGCATTCGTCTGCACGCCAAAATCCAGCCTTCTCAATCCTTTTTCTTCTCAATTTCTAGATCAAACTAATCAGATTAGCGTCACTAGTTTACTCAATCGTCTGACCTTTGAACCGTACCTCATTCCGCTCGATAAGTTCGCCGATATAATGTCCACAGCTTTGTCATTGGTGGCACCCATGGTCGACTCACCTTCAGCACTTGGCCGACGATCCTCACTTTTATCCGTAACAATATTTACCTTCCTATTAGCCTGATAACCCCTGCCTTTCGTCATGTAAATATTATTTCCCAAGTACATCATGTGGTACGTAACGGTACGCTAGAGCAGCGTACGGCTGCGAGTGCGCGCTCTCGTGCGTGCGCGCCCGTGTGTGTGTACGTGAGTCTTGTGTATTGATAACATATAAGGGTGGCGTTAGGTTGTACATCCTCATCTACCTTACCTAGCCTGTCGCTTAGCTTGAGTACACATTTACTAAAACAGTAACGTTTCACTGACCCTGTTCGCACTACATTCAGATGGGTAAAAGTATAGCTCTAATTTTTGTACGTAGCATGGAATCTAACCTTATTTTTTATGCTGCGGAAACCAGGGCAGCACAGCGGTGTCGAAAAGTAAGCTTCTAGCGGGTGGGCCTACGTGGCGCTCGTCGATCACTCTTTTGTTTCGGAATGCGGGTAAATTTTATCGGGATTTCCAAATTGGAAAACTTGGGGGGTGATAACATCATCAAGATTAGTTAGGACGGAGCTGGGTTGCCGTATGGTTCATGATGGCTAGTTTTGGCATCTGGATATAGGAATCCATAAGTTTCTCACCCTTGTAACTGTGTTGACATGGATTTAGACGGTCACTATCATCAATATAGGACATGAAATTATATATCAGCGTTGTTAATACCAATGACAGCATACAAACACGTTAGGACGCAAAAAAAAAACCTGTTTAAACCTTTCTCCGTGCTCAGACCATCGTCGCCGTCCAAAACCGGGTAAGGTTCCGGTAATTCCTAGTGGCTAAGAAAACTTTGGCCGGTACTTCGCGTATGTCTAAACGGCCATGCTATGCGGTTTTATTAAAAAAAAATGAATAAGATTCGGCACCATTGGATGACAAGATATACATAGGACTTACCACTCAAAAATTTCAATGTTAAACTAAGAGGACCATTTGAGAATTCATGATACATATAGCCACGGTGGAACTCTAATAACAACAGGATAACATCGGCCGTTTGTTTGCGTAGTGTGAGCAGTCTGAAGTTTCACTGTCTACCACTAGCAGCAGTAAATATACAGTCGAGCGGTACAACTGATGTTTGTGGGAGTTCAATTCAATTTTTGATAATGTTCCCAGCTTACCCTTCTTGAGAGTCGAATTGGCAGTGCAACTTGCTGACAATTTGAGTAGTATTGCGGGCTCTTTCCTTCTGGTACAGAACAAAACAGAGTATTCCCGCGATCTACTGGCCATACAGCTGTTGCGTTATATGTACACTTGCTCCTCGTTGGGACAAGCCGGATTATGAGTATCACATCGTTCTGGAGCGAAAAATTGTTTGCTTTTCGCAGAGAGCGACGATGCCGCACGCCCTCCTGTAATTATGGCAGTCTAAAAATGTGATATTTAACCCTAGCGAGCATACAGCTCTTCCCGCCGAAATATTTTCAGAATTGTATATCGCTTTTTGCGCTCACTTTTATTAGACGGGCCATTATACAGGTAACGATTGATACGCTCATGGTGGTTGGATACAAGCAAAGGAAAGAAAAAGATGGGAAAACAAAAAAAAACTCAGGGGTCTTGGCATTTAACATGTAGAAAACAAGGAATAGTCCGCTTCAATAAGTTCTGCCAGGGCATAGACGTAAAATCGTTGTCATACCGCGTTCAACTGTGAATTTTTTGTCACCAGGTCAGATGTAGCGCAATACGTGAAAGCATTGAATAATCGTCCAGGCTAAAAGTACAGCTGTGCAATTATACGTCTCTGCGTATGGGTGATAGCAATAAAACCACGCGTACTCTTGTATACAAAACATTGCGATAGATGTTGCCTTCCTGGAAATACTTATCATGAAATGTGTCCATAGCATCTTTGCTTATCAAGTGCCATACATGCTTAGTATAACCAGTAAAATCGTATCGTGGACATTATTTATTGATCCAGGGGCAATATATGAGATTTTCGCTGCACTATATAAGGTGTTACATGAATTAAGATGCGTGCTAGAGAGGTAAAAGCTGGATCTCGCAGATCCCATCATCAACACTTAAGTCATGTAATAAAAGCACCTCCAAAGGGGATCTTAAAAGGTTTGTTAGGTATAAATATTGGGGCTATTTTTGAGTGCCAAAAAAATAAATAAATTGTCACGCTGCTCCTTCAGTATCGCTGACAGGGACGATGTGCAATAGGAAGTTATAAAATTCTATATGTAATCACATTTACACACCAGCAACAGAAGTTGATAATAAAAGGATAATTACAGACAAGTAACTACTCTGTGATTGCGTTTTGTGATAGCGATATTGAATCAAAGGAATAAATACAATTACATTATACTACAGCGTGAACCATCGGCTTGTTTACCTTCTAATCCCTCTAGTGCTTTTTGTGCTTCTTTACCGATGCTCCCTCCTTTATTCGCAGCTTCTTGAAACCAATGCTGTGCTTGTGTCAAGTCCCTCTTTACACCATGGCCCTCCATATACATTGCTGCCAAATTTGCTTGAGCCAGCTGAAATCCTTGTAAGGCTGCCATTTTAAAGAATTCAGCAGCATTGAAAAGGTTTGTTTCAACACCATGTCCTTTTAAAAAGCGAAGCCCAACATTATACTGTGCTTCCGGCATACCTAATCAAAATAGCGTTTAATAATGGGGTGCTGGGGGAATACAGTTGTAGGATATGAGATTGTAATTACCTCGCATGGCTGCTTTTTGAAAATGCTTAAATGCCTTTATCTGATCCTCCTTGATGACTTGACTCGATGAATAATATACGCCAAGCATGAACATACATCGAGCATTACCTTGCTGTGCGCCCCGTTGGAAATAATCCATGGCCTTCTTGTGATCCTGATTCACACCATAACCGATTCGATACATTCTACCAAGTTCGACTAGGGCATTGTCAATACCTCCTTTAGCAGCTAGTTCATATAGCTTTATAGCGGCCGGGATTTGATCTGGCTGTGTACGCATCAAAATGGATGCTAGATTCATTTGTGCGTGTGGATGCCCCTTCCGTGCCAGTTCGGAAAACAATTTGATACCAGTATCTTCATCTTTCGGTACACCACGGTAGCCTCGATAAACCATGCTCGCAAAACTGAATGCTCCCCGATCATCACCATTATCCTTTGCAGCTCGGTAAAGTTCCAGTGCAATCGGTGCGCCATAAGTTGATGTTCGGATGATAATGTTGGCTAGCGCTGCTAACTCGGAAGTCTCGTTGTCTGCAACTAAATGAAAATAAAAGATGAGCTTGGAATTTTTCTTCTCTAGTCTTGATGGGGTTTTTCTCATTTTTACAGTCCATACTTCTTAATAACTGGCCGCTATCAACTGGTTCATCATTTTGAAGCTGCTTAAGTATATGATCCACTGCAGCCTTTTGTTTTTCTATTGATAGACTTATTTGCTTGTTCTCTAAAAGCATCTGCAACTCGCTATCTTGTGGAAGGACGTCTAGAGCAAAAAAAGGACAGTTGGTAACAGATTTTATTCAAGCATAACAAAGAGAAAGCATACCTTCCACCTTAATCTTCGCAGGAAGACTTTCAAACGTTTCATTTGAGATCTTGTTATTATCCAATCTAGGCACGTTGAGCAATGCACACAATGAGCCTTTTGTTTTCAATCTACAAATGCATTTAGGCTACCGCAAGTTGCGAAGCTTACTGCTTGCTTGTTGATTCGAGAAACGGTTCAAAGATGCCACCGATTGATTGTTGAGCATTGCGTGAGTTACCCAGACGACGCGCCTTGTTTGACGCAACTGCAGTTACATGAACCGAGCGACCGTTCAGTGCCGCTTTATGTGACAGATTCGGCAGTACTCGATTAGTCGTAGATCGCGTTGTAGTTTGTAGAAGAGTTCGCTGTCCCTGACTCTTTAACATCGTTTGATTGTAATCGGCCAGCTGCCGTGCTGAAGCAATAGGAAAAGCGGGAAAGAAACACAGGCTGCAAATAATTTGACAGATCCTGGTACAATATATCCATGGAGGGTTTTTGCCTTCTTTTGATTACCCATTAAATATATACTTTTCCACAAGTTTACTGCAAACGTTCCATTGTTTTATTAGCCTTTCTCGCTCCTTTTTTTCTGGTGGAGAACGCCTTTGTTAGTCTCTCGCTTTCTCCAAATTTAAAAACCTATACCAAATAACATGAAATCCCACCAGCTAGGTTATAAAGAGAAATTGCTGCTGCTGGTGACCCTAACAGAGACCAACAACGAAGCATTAGAAAAAAGAAGATTGAATTTAAAAAAATGTCCAACTCCAACGTCTTCCAGACTTTGAAGTGACGCGACGCGGGCTCGAACCGCGGACCTCCTGCGTGTGAAGCAGATGTGATAACCAACTACACCATCGCGCCTTTTTTAGAAAGGTTATTTGAAACACTAATATATCGGTTTTGCTTAAAAAAACGGCGCCGGCAAAATAACATAACCGATTTCCCGATTATTTAGCCGGTGTCGGACCACAAAGGTGTCACACCGATGGACTGGAAAAATATATTATGCAGTACTTGCTGCTTCTAAAGAATAATAATTACGAATGTCTCCAAGTTGAAAAAGCTTGGATACTGCAAGTCATTAATATAAAGTGAATTCACTCACTATTTACCTGTTCGAATTAATAATGGGTAGACTATAGTCTTAGATGGTTTTATGTGAATGTCGTTCTTCATCTCCTTAATTTTTGGTTTTTAACAAAGTTGTGAGTTGTGAGAAAAAACTAGCAGCTAATATCCATAAAGTTTTAAGTTCCATATTTATACCAGCTACAGTGCTACAGTAGCTTTTATAAATAAAGCTAGCTACAGCAATAAGGCAATAAATATATTTAGCATAAACTCTGAAGGCAGCAGCAACAGTAATTAGTTTTCTTCCTTATTCTCACATATATACTATTATTGTAGCCGATTGTAAAAAACTTACAGTAGTAGAAGAGTTACGACACAGGAGTGAAGATAATATAAAATATATCCTATTAAGACCCTTCTTGTGGATACCCCACAGTCTGTCTATTAGTTGAATTGGGTTACTATAGTACTGCAAATGAACGGTCATCAGCTACCTACATCTTACAATTTGCTTATTGTCGGCCTATTCGCCGATACACATATAAAACAATCTGACGTAATATTAAACACACAACAAGTCAATAAGCTGAGTCAATCCTCTTCCATGCGTGGATCAAAGTCAACACGGTATATCAAGTCAACAGAAGACAGCGACGACGGTTAACGACAATAGCATTGAAGCAAAAATGCGGTAGCTGCAATGACAAAAAAGTCTCGATGGTACTGCCTTGGCTGCATGGATCGCTTTATGATCTCCCTACGACTTTGAATTAGCCACACTAACTTATATATGTCTATGATGACCGATTGATCCAGGTGCTTGTTTTGCAAAGGGTCAAAGCGCTAGACTTGGCATAGATTGCACAGCGAAAGTATGCAAGCTACTACACTATGGCGGCGTGTTCCATGACCAATTTTGCGATCGACACACAACGATAGCCAGTTATGTAACAATCGTAGGTCTTTTAAACAATGTTGACAAACTTACCAAACTACGAAATGGCATAACGTAATTGGGAAGGTCACCTTCATATTCTGTGATTATGTATAGTCGAGAAACTAGAACCTGTCAGTGACCAATGTATCGCAACGAAAAGCAAGGTTGCTGGAGCCAAGTGTGTTGGCGATATCAATTGCACCACCAAAAAAAAAGCAGCAAGCATCCCAAAAACTTCCAAAGGAAGACGTCGCAAGGCACCTGCTGACTATAATAATCGACACACGGTATATATGTGGCAGTTGCTACTTCTTTAGCGATATGGCATATGGTACCAAAAGGAAGATTCGTGTTCATGCATAAACAGAGAACGACGAATTGATTTGAATCAATCCAAGGTATAAAATATCACAAACAATTAGACCGTGCCGAATACTTTTCAAGGTTCTCGTCATTGATTTCCGCACTTTAAAAATCTAGAATCTGTACCGAGAAAGTACGTAATAAACCACATACTCAACAATTACTTTGTTATGCTTTTAATAGACATAGACTCGAATAAACAAATAAAGATTGCAGCCAGAATTTCTGAAACGACGATTAATTTCTTTCGCAAAGAAGAAAAGAAGCTGACAAACGCTATGTGTGATAAAGCGATCTAATAAACTAATCGTGGTAAGTAAATTAAAGAGACGCTATCACTTATGCATTCACAAAAATTTTCGATCCAACGTATTTTTGTCCAAATCGCTCTTCACTTTCTCCTCCTATAGCGTTCAATCAAAGTCAGCCGTTAGACCACTCTAACTATCCGAAGTTAGCCATTCTCAATGCCACTGATGGAGTGTGCCGTAACGGGCGACATACACCTTGATATAAGAAGACGAAAACAAACGCCGCGCAAGCTCAAGCGGGAAAAAGCGACTGAATACACGGAGTTGAGGCGAAAATTCTAGAGAAACTCCTTTCGATCAAAACTATGCCAGGAAAGCGACCATTTTATGCTAGGCGAATTGGTTTAAAGTTCTTCTTGTAGTCGACTTGAAAAGGCTGATATATCGAAGACAACTACAACGTCGTATTCTGCAGCTGCAGGATCCATTAAAAAGCCAATCCCCAAAGATATTCCCCACTTACGTATAATTAGTCTTCCTTTTGTCTCCCTCAGTTTCCGTTTCGCATCCTACGTTATATGATAACCTATGTCTCTTGTACTTTCTCTTTGCCATGCCTATTTATCCCATCAACAGCATTTTCTTTTCCACTACTAAATCCTTCTTATGCTGATACATGATAAATCATTAGTAATGTCTCGGGCTTAGGTCAATTCCGTTGTTAGGGTTTAGTAAGTATCCCAAGTGGCATTTTAGCACTAAACAAGCGAGCGCAGCAAGCGATAGGTTGCCGGATTGCCGAAACGCAGCGTGGTTTAAGACTTTATTATACTTAATGAAGAAAAACTTATACTTTTGCGGCACATAAGAACCTTAAAGATGAACCAGCAAAAGGCAACGCTTAGATAATTTGCCTTTGGACGCCTGCTTTTATAACTATGGGAGTAAGACTAACTTATCAATCTTTACTAGCAGATTATATAGCTAAATAATTCCTGTAAGTACAACCTCTTTTGCCCAGAAATCCGTAAGTCCATACTGCAGATCTAAACGGTGTTCCTCACAGAAAAGAGCCGATGTCGATATCTTTTCAACTAAAGGAAGCTAAAATGTTAAAATTCCCAACCTGTCAAAGGCCCGCTCCATTTTGAATTCCCTTCAAAGCCACCCATTTATAACCTTCTTTCTTCACGTTTCCTCCAAGTGATCAAAGAATGGCAGCCTCCGTCGAGCGACCGCAAACTATTCAGACCATGATTGATGGCGTCGAGCGCTACAATCCAGACAATGCTGTAGTTTTGGAGGAGTATTTGGCTGAACAATGCAAGAACGGTGAATACGATTTAACGGCCAATCTTGCCTTGCTTAAATTGTGAGTACATGAACCTCGCGTGCATCTAGTCCTTCCCCCCTGAAAATTAGTTGATATTTTTGTACTAACGAAACTTCAAAAGATATCAACTAAACCCACAGCTTAGCAAGGTCCATGTCATTGTGAACATTCTTGCCCAATCCTTGACCGCTATTCCCAAACCCGACTACAATTTATGCATGTACCTTTTGACGGACTACGTGGTAAAGTTTCATATTACAAAAACGCAAAAACGTCAACAACGAAAGCAAGGATTTATGTGAAAAAGAGAGTAGCTTACAATTGAAGTTCTGTCTGGACTGTGTGTGCGTGTGATTACTAGGAAGTCGATGAGGTGAAACGATTGACACACTTGCAACAGTTGCTCGAACAGTCGCGATACGCCGAGTTTTGGAAGACGTTGGAGAACGATAAAGCATTGATCAAGGATATTGTTGGATTCGAAGATACCATTCGTCAAGTGATTGCTCTCGTTGTCAGCATGTCTTATCAGACGATCGCTACCTCAGTTCTTGAGTCATACTTTGCTTTGACGGGTGATGCGTTCAAGCAGTTTTGCGAAAAGCACCAGTGGCAATTGAATGGTAACACCGTATCGATTCCCATCAACGAGGATAACGAAGCAAAGACCGTGGTGGTCCGTGAGAATATCAAATTCGAACAGCTCACCAAGGTCATTGGCTACTCTAACGAAATGTAAATAACATATTAAAACAGACACACACGCACACCCTCTCGATTACTTCTATGCAACATGTATTTCATGATTCAACAAAGAATTGCTTTCCTCTACTTGGCAAATATAGCGGGATGATTACAAAGATTGGAAGATTAGTGTAACTTTGTACAAGAGAAAGGGTGTTCCTTAATATGAAGGGGGGAATTAAAAGATAGTGGAAAGGAAAAGTAAAGATGGGCGGGTGGGGATGTGGCGTAGAGCACAGCTCTGGGCTTTACAGGTCTCGACCGAATGCTGATGTATGGACGTTGCGACTTTCGTCAGTTCCTATATCATCAAACACATGATCGTCCTTGGTATCTAAATCACCAATATCTCCTCCATGCTTCTGGTATATCCACTCGAAACAGGCTGCTAGGCTTTTAAGGCCAAGGAGATATCCATAATCGGGTCCTCTGTGTCGAGGCGGAAAAGGAAATTCATCGCGGTGCTGGCGAACATCTTCCTGCGTAACGCATCGAGCAAAATCGATGATACGAACATCAATTCTCTTGGAACTGGATGGATCGCCATCGTATATCATGAGCAAAGATGATGCATAAAATCTATAGTCCTCTAGCGAACGGATGATGCCTGCCAGTCGCCTTAGTTTTCGTAATATGATGGGTATATGATGTATCTGGCAGCCATGCCCGTTATCAAGATATTCGCCCAGCGTGGTCCTGAACTTTAAAGGATCCAGTTTGCGGCCATAATATTTGTCCTGAAACAGGAACTCGGCGAAGTTGGTCTTGTACACCTGTTACCGTTTGTGTGGAAATATATGCTCTTTTTCTGTCAATGATTTTTACCTCTCAAAAACCCATCAACACCTCTTTCACCAATGCTAAGATCGAAACAAAAAAGAAAAGGGAGACCTGCCTGCATTCCGCATACGCGAACACCCAGTGCCTGGCTTGTTGACCGAGCGCACTTGAGCGTCTGGCTTTTCATTTTTTCCGGGGTTGCGTGAACACCGTACTGCCGTGTGCCCATTTTCAAATCAAGCACGCACGGATATTTGACACCATCGGTCAGGTCTTCTATCAGGATATACTGCTTCACCGTCGGCTCGCTTAGATGGTGTCGCATCTTTTGCATGTCCCGATTGTACACCTGCAGCGACCAGGGATTCGTCGGTGTCTCGCGCTTTTCCCAGCCGTTGGATGCTGCAAGGGGCCGAGGCTCTGGAGACGGCGGTACTGACTCCTCTTGATTATCCTTTTCAAGATGATCGATTATGAGTTCGGTATCGCTCCTTGTATCCATCGGCAACGACTGGCCTACATCGTCCATTTGGAAAATCACATCATCATCGTCATCAGTTTTGTTACCGTCGTTACTGTTGCGAGGGGGAAGACTACTGCTATGCGACAACTGCCTGCTGTTCCGTCTGGGTTTTTTATCGGACATCTTTGGTGTAAGTGGTGCTGATGTAGTGCATTGGATGATTGAAGGTCGTCTAGGCTTGACTGTTACCCGATCAATTGTGATAGTGGGTGGTGTTGCTGCTGTCGCTGTTGGCGTCGCTGCTGTTGTTGGCGAAAGTGGCGATACATTGTCCAAATCTGAGAGACTATGTGATAACGGTAGTGATATCGAACATTCTACTTGCTGCTGCTGTTGCTGCTGTTGCCAGTTGTGTACTTGCCGCAATCGTTCTTTTAGTGCTTGCGGCGAAAACACTTCACGCAATACTTGTTCTTGCAATCGACGAGAGGAGGCCGATGGACGCGATGAGGCTGATGAGTGACGCCTCCGTAATCGACGTTCCTCGTGACAAGCGCGCCAGTCGCGTAACAGGTGCTTATTCTTTTCAAGAACCACATGAGGAAGAGCGTCGATCGGATTACTGTATGTTACGTTGAGTACACCCAAGTATTGCGGCGTGAATGGAAGAAGCTGTGGATAATGGCTTTCCAAGTGCTCATAGAATTCCTGCTCTTTTTTAGAAACAGCTTTGCAAATCGCTCGTTTCGAAAATCGGAAAAACGAGGCATGACCACCGACTTGATTGTCAAAGGGTAACAACGGAATCGATGCAGTGAGTTTGGTGGGATCAAAATATTGTTGATGTTGGTTTTGTCCATTCAAAGGATAGTCATAGCTATCGTCGTCGTCGTCGTCATCGTCGTCACTGCTGTTGTAATCATAGCCCTCGTCTTCTTTTTCTCCCTCTTCTCCTTCCTCACGTGTCCGTTCCCTCATAATATTATCAAAAACAAGGAGAAAATAATGTAGGCGATATTTAAGGAAGAGAAATTGATGGCAAAGTCAGAACGGAGATATTAAATATATATATTCAAACAAAAACAGATCAATAGTAGTGGGAAGCGTAATAATGGTGGTGGTCTACAGTAGGATGTGAGGAATTAGAGGAAGATTGATTATTATGGAATTGGTGGGGTTGGACATAGGGTTGTCGTTCAGCGGTTCTGTATGCAGTGATATTTTCCTCATCACTAAAGTCAATAGCCAAGTCATCGACTTCATCATCTTCTGCTACAATGATAGTTCCGCGGCTGCCGCTCTTCTTTTCGAGTCCGACGATTGAACGTGGAGCACCGTACATGTAGCTAACACTGTTGCGATTGCTCCGACCAGGTTCTTCTTGGAGTGCCTGCACTCGACCGGATGATGCATTATGCTGCTGCTGTTGTTGTTGTTGATGATGATGTGGATGAGGTTGATGATGGTTCATGTTCTGTACTGGAGGAGGAGGAGGTATCGAAGTGGGAGGAGGAGGAAACATGAATGCAGGATCGTCGGTGCTGATGGGTGGAGGACCTGAACCACTGCCATCGCTTGTCCAAAAGATATAGTCGAATTCGGTCAGCAATAGACTGAAGATACCGGTAGGGATACCAAGGGTTGCAGAAAACACAATGCCGACATTACGTATTGTCATCTTGTTTGTGCCTGCGTTTTGCACGACTCGGATCAAGTGGGCAGACAATGTGCGAAGGAGAGTGTAGTTTTGGAGAGGGAGCATGGAAACAAGTCTGCCGAGCTCGTTGATGCGTTCGCGACGATCAACGAGATCCATGACGTTCAAGAACTCCTTGAGTAGCTCAGTGGTCAGGACGTTGCCTGGAAGTTCACGTAGCCAAAGTTTTAGCAGGCCTGACACAGCATGGATGTCGTGATGTTCCCCAACTGCCAATAGATCAACATCGCCCTCTGTAAACAGTAGTGTAAAACAATAATCGTGTTGAGTAAAAAGGTACATCAACCTGTCACCAGTTCAATATTTTGAGGGATGAGTTCATACATACCTTCGTTGAATTTACTCTTGAGATTCCGAATTTTGACCGCACTTCCACTGAGACGGTAGATGCCTTCTTCCTGGATAGCATTCTTGGCTTCCAGGTAGTCGATACAGCGGTAGACAATGGCTGGGAGCTCGTATTGATCAGAAACCTTTGCAACCTTAATGGCATCTTCAAGTGGAATGCCAAACACTTGTTTGGGTCCTGGAGGATCGGCATCCTTATTACGCCAGTCGCCATTAGGAACCTTGCCTTTGCCATGCTGACCACCGTTTGCGTGCTGCCCATTGCCAGAGCCAGCAAACATTTTTTTAGCCCAAAATGCTTTGCGTCCTTTATCCTTCTTGCCCGAGTCATCGTCATGCTGCTGCTGTTGGTTTTGAAGTGCTTCAGTGCCAGCCAAAAGTCTCTCCAAATGGCTAACCGAGTTGCGTCGCAGCTGTGCAGCAGGGACTGACTCTGCTGAAGTCGTTGTGTGATCAAGACTGGATCTGCGGCCGTCCGAGCCAGACTTGCCTGATTTCTTCTTTTTGCTGCTTTGCTCTTGGCGGTTGGCAACAGCATCTTGGTCAATATGTTGACCCATGGCGTCGACCCAAGCATCACGGTCTTCATCCGATTCTGCGCATAAAACATGGCGTGCTACACCTCCAGGAGCCGATTTTTTGGGCTCAAGAATCAGAAAGCCATGCTTAAAGGTGGGTGCTTCCTTGCTGTTCTCTGCAGCTTTTTGCTTGCCAATCTGTGCCTCGGTCAAACTGATTTTGCCAAGGAATTGCCCCTCCTCCTATGAAACATATACGCGGTTTAGAATGCTATTCATGTAGGTAATATTAAGCTCACTTACACTCTCAAAGTATTTGAGTTCAGGGCCGTCAAGCAGAAAGTATCTTCTCTTCCAACCACCAAAATTCTTGCCACGCTTGGCCAGGTAACCTTGTCGGTATTTGGAGACTTTTGGTTGCTGTGCTTGCTTTTCCATCACATTGGAGCTCAAG
Organism: Zychaea mexicana; assembly: GCF_025766255.1. Lineage (NCBI taxonomy): Eukaryota > Fungi > Mucoromycota > Mucoromycetes > Mucorales > Lichtheimiaceae > Zychaea > Zychaea mexicana. Next base: position 89,461 of record NW_026516743.1, on the reverse strand, counting down.
AATTCGCAGATATCAGTGATGTCGGCCAAAGGCAGTCTGATTGCATGCTGAAGATAACTATCAATGGCCAACTACAGTTATACGAAGAAAACATGGAAAGTATTAGCTTGTTGATTAGGAGAAGAAGGACCGGGTGGTGTTACACAATCTTACCTTTCGCTGATCGACCTTGCTCTGAGAATGCGTTACAAATAGTGCCCTGTCGGGTAACTTTGCAATTTTACTCGCCACAGATTTTCCTTGCGATTTGAGCTACAACACATGCACACTTGGGTTTCAGTTATCCTCTCCTAAAAATAAAGACGTTTTATATCTCTTACCTGAGCATCAAGTGCCAAGAAATCAGAATAGAGCTTCTGAATCTGCCAAAGCTCTTCAAGTGGTGAATTAGGATCCGCAATGTCTTTTGCTTTGCGAACCGAGATGGTGAATGTGACGACCTCCTTGCCCTTCTCATTTCGCGTGGTATCCGAACCAACAACTTTAGTACTGATGCCTGCCATGGGTCCGCTTGAAAACCCTCCTTGTGGAGAGGACGGAAATTGTTGCTGGTACTCCTGTTGTGGTGGGACGTACGATGGTGCCGCGGGTGTACCAACGGATTGTGATGTGGTGGGCTCTTGTTCAGGTCCTGTAAGACGCACCCCTTCTGATTGCTGCCGGTGCGTATGCTGTTGTTGATGCTGCACGTGATCCTCATCCGACCGCTTCAAGTATCCGTCATTGTCGCTACTACGCTGGTGATAGTCGACCTGGATCTGTGGAGGAGGATGACTGGCTTGTTGGTAGTGATGGTGATGGCGTTGCTGCTGTTGCTGTTGCTGATGATGATTATACTGGTAATTTTGTTGCTGGTTATTGGTATATTCTACAGGCGAGAGTGGATGATGAGATTCAACTGCGGGTTTTCGGCTCGGTGGGGGTGACAACGAGGTTTCGTTGTGATGTTGCTTCTTCTGCTGCTGCTGCTGAGAGTGCTGATAATAATCATGCTGCCGTTGCGGTTGCCGTTGTTGTTGTTGCTGACAGTAATCAGATGTATCCTTTCCGTGCACAGCACCCTGGTACTTTGCAAACATCTGAGCATCCTTATCAACCATCGTATCCACGACGGGCGGCAATGAAAGATCCAATGTCGTATCGCTGAAGCTCTCCGGGAGATTAATGTTACTGCCAGTGTTACTGTTATTGTCAATTGTTGCGAGGTGATGGTGATCGTTGTTGTTCGAGGACACGCTGTGCGGTGATCTAGGGATGTTGCTATGACATTCTTTGTTGTTGTTGCTCCCATGACGGTATTGCTGCGGGGCTGGGCTTGGCGCCCTAGATCTATTTTCATAGCCATACGTAGCCGGCAAGCTTGGCTCGACAATAGTGGCTCCCATCTGCGCTTCTGATGAATCGGGTGTACCATATCGCTCCAGCACGCTCGCCATGACGCCCAGATTGCTTGAGCTTGAGTTAGCACTGGATGGGGAGGGTGTGCCGTCCTTTTGCTGACGATAGGGTGATCGGGGAGGAGGTACAGGTCCTAACATAGTTGCTTCGATTGTCTCGGCCAACAAATGCTGTGTCTCCTTGTTTGGTTCTGGTTGCTGCTGCTGTTCTCGAGGTTGCTGCTGTTGGTGTTTGTGATGACTATTGCTCTCGGGTGACGCGGGATCTGAACGTCGAATGTCCAGTTGTGTCGTCATTACAAGCTCTTGCTCGAGATCTTGGTTACGTTCTAAAAGGTTGTCGCGCTCGTCCGTCATCAAAGCCAAACTCTTTTGTAAATTCTGGATTATGATGCGCTGCTTTTCGACAATGCGCCACAACTCTTCGTTCTGAGCAACCAGATCGGGTGCTCCTCCTCCTGCTGCTGCTGCTCCTGCTGACGGCGGAACCACTCTTGCTGTGGCCATGGTCGTTGTTGCTGTTCAAGAGAATTGGGTGAAAGGAAGAAAGAGAGAAAGTATATGTGAGATATAGAGTATAAAGGTAAAGAGAGAGTGTGTGTGTGAGAGGAGGGACAATAAAACAAAAGGAACGGTAGTGGGTTAATAATAAATTGGGTTATACTCTGCAGTAAAGCAGAATGCTGTTTTAAACTTTTGCACTAAGCATCTGCATTTGGTAAAGCTTTCAAAATATGCCACGCGCGCGATTATATTAAAATAGAGATGCTGGGTGTCACAAGGAAGAGATAGTCTGTTAGATTTCATTAAATCAAGTCATTTCTTTTTGTGTTCGCGCTATTTTGAAGCGTCGCTCATTAACATGCATCGGATATTGCCTTTTCATATAAATTCCACACACGCTCTTCTGCTTTCTTTATATTGATTCTCAAACTATACGGGTTCAGAGCTATAAATGATCGTCCCACTAATATCTTACTAACTTAGCAGTAGGCTTAGGCTGCATTGCTTTTTGAGTCGGCGCTTCAGCTATCATTCTATATACAAAGGTGTATGTATATACGCGTATTCGTCGCCTACAGAGCACAGCTCATCACATGTTTGCCAAAGGTCCGACTTGTCTCCCATCCGAGGGTTGTAGAACCAACCAAACTCCTGGTATACACGAAATCCACTACTCTCCCATTGCTATGATGCCAATTTACCTTTTTGACGCTGCAGGGTCGTGGGAATGGGATGTAAGGCTGTGTACGGTTGCTATTATTCCTCCCTCCTTTTCCGTATTCTTTTTGTTCATTAACTCAGTATATCTCTCCTCTTTTCAATTTTATGCACTCTTTCTGCAAATGATAGCATGCACAAAAGAGCCATACAAAGTAGAGTAGGAAGCCATTAGGGAACGGAGGCCTAACCGCTCTTTGCAAAGAGAAATTAAAATGTGAGAGGCTGTAGAATATAATGTACGACGTAGCACAGGTTTGTGGCCGGGGATCGTCCAGGGTAACATGAATTATGATCTCACCTATACATTGAAACTCTGGGGACCGGAGGAGGAGATGAGGGGGAAGATTCCCGCAATTTTCGAAGAAAACGATGTATTACATACATAATGGGCAACATCTGCTGCCTTTGTTCCAGAGACTCTGCAAATTTAATGAACTTTTGTACAGCATTTTGACGGTTCAAAGGTTCCTTTCTACTTAACTTTTTAACGAGAGCGACTCTCAAGCTCATAGTATAAGAATAAGCACACACTTAATTAAAAGAAAGTTCTTTTTCTCATTCTTATCTCTTCTTGCTTTTAAGTCATATATAACACATTGAAAATGTGCTACAAGCGGTAGCACTAGTAATCAAGGTATATACGGTCTTCGATTAGCTTTGTTGAATAGAAAAACATATTACTATAATACGTGCTCATTCTCTGCAAATGCCGTCGTCGTCACCAACACGCATGTAAATTGCATTTCTGCATACTTTGACCAGTGAGATATAGCATCTATATCTTACATATCGACCTATTAGAATTACTGATTGAATGGAAGGGTGCTCGATCGTAGATATGAAAGGTATCCTAGGGAAGCAGTCGTCATCGTTTTGGATCTTTACCGAGGAGTGGAAATGATGCAGATGCTCAACAATGAAAGTTGAATTTAAACTGCTTCTGCTATTGCCGCTGCATATGCATGCATATACCTATGCAACCGCCCTTTTACCTTATTGCACGCTAAGCTATTTCATTGCCATTATTACATAATACTCACTACTACTATTGCTACTACCATACGGACAATATGAATAATTACGGAATGTCAGGGGCACCGTCAGGAGGGAGTACAAGCATTTAGCCTGCTCTGCTTTATTGCTGCATTATATATTTATATTGCCTTCTCCACGCGAATTCATTACCTTTTCTCTATCATACAACGCATATGCTTATCAATGTTCATCATTTCTTACGCTGATTAGCTAAACTACCTTTTGTAAAAGATTCAAAGTTTTCAACCTACACATTATCAGTTGTCAGATTTAGTATTGTTGTTGACAGCGAGTAGGGTTAGAAAAAGTTATATGGACTAAAAAACATCCAAGAGAACAAATGACTTCGTCAAGTAGGAATTGACCATTTTCACTCTGATAGCAAATCAAGTGAAATAACAACAACCGCGTCCACCTTCAATTAGCTATATTGTTACAACCACATAAAAGTGTCAAATCATAGCATGCTCTGTTGGTTTTTCTTTATATATTTCTTTCGTATTCCCTATTGTGGACCATTATAGTTTGCCACAGTCCATCTAGTACCCGCATGGGATATAATTTCTCGTATGATGATTTAGTATCCTATGCTAAAACGCTGGGATGAGATTAAAGTAATGGCTTCCTTTTTGGCTCTTATATCTAATTGCAATATAGCTAAACCATCGCCTTTCACATATGTAAAGACTATAACTGCCTTCATGATTCGAGGAAATCCAGTGAAAGTGTTAATAAAAGCTCGACCAGGGTACGGTGGCTTTAATCCAAGCGGAAGAGGAAATTTGAATGCGGCAAGTGCTACCTGGTACATGGTTATTTCAAAAGGCACGTATGTATAGAGTGAACTTTAGTCACCCCATGGTATTTGGTATAGAAATGATTACTGACTGTACCTGGGAAAAAGACAGGGCACAATTTTATAAGCTGCTCCACTGTTACTATTAGGCACTTGTGCTTTGACAATTCTCAGTTTTATACATATAGGCCTGGTCAAAGGCCGCTGAAGCTTCAAATCTGAAGGTCGTACAAATATTTCTTTACTTAAAAAAGTAAAGAGCGCGAGGCTGAAGGTCCTTTAGCCTTGGAGGTGAATGATCACAGCTGAAGCTACCTTTTTAAGTAATCAGTGTGATAATTGGCTAGAATGTTTTTATTGTACGACCTTCAGATTTGAAGCTTCAACGGCCTTTGACCAGGCCTATTGTGAGCTAAATCTTATGGATCATACCTCATGCAGTAGAGTGATGCTTTCTTCCCTCCTATCTGATTGGAAACAACGTCTATGTAAGTAAGGGTCACTAAAAGGCGATGAGCTAATAATCGGTTAAGATTTGGATAGATCATCATCATCTCTGTAATTCTGGATAGCAACAAATCGACACTTTGACAAAACATAATGGTTGCAGCAAAAGAAACGATATCATTCGTGTAATGTGCTTTGTGTGATCTTGATAACGTAGTATTATAATTATAGTCGAGAATATATATATCTCAGATTTTACATTAAGGTTGTTACGAGTACGCTATTGAAACACTGACGCACACGTTTCTACTGCTATCAATACAAACAAGGTTTGGCAGGAACAACAAAGATGCAGGGACAGAAATAGCGTAGATACACTGTGTAATGTACTTATAAGACAAGAGGTCAATGCGACAGAAAGTGGAAGCGGGGACTGTCAATCGTACATCTTTCGTAGAGAACATAGTGTGGAGAGCAGTTACAAACCACAATATGGTGATAAAAATAGCATATGTTAGAAGTACACCCAATTTGTACGAAAAGTATCTTTATCTGTCAACATCTCTCTATATTAGAAGCGTCGCACTTGCAATCCATACACACTCGATATATGTCTCTATTACTTTATATATGTACGAGAGAAAGAGAGACGGGGAAAAGTAGTAAGAAAGAAAGGAGAGTAAACCAAGCTATGTATGTAAATGATGTATGTATAATTTTTGTTGCTGTTTTCTTTTTTTACTGTTCCTTGGCGCTCAACGCCTTTTGACGTTCCTCCTTATCAACATTTGCCAACACCTTGCTTGCATTGACAATTTGAACCACATTAATGAACTGCTTAGCAAAGCAAATAACGCCACTGACGACAAGTAGGATATACCATGCAACTATGAGATCCCAAATTAGAGAAACCTTTTCTTGTACGACACTTTTACCCCTTTCCCTTTTCTCCAAACAAGAAGGATAGAACACTTACTGCTCACAGGTTCCTTGAGGAACTTTAGAAAATAGAGAGTTACAAAAAAGAGCTCGTTGCCGGCACACATAATGAATAGAACCGTCTAGATAAAACAAATAGATACCATACATACTCGCATAAATGTAAAGCCAAATTATAGATGCAGTTTACCCAAAGACACTTACACTGCTGTTGTAGTAAAGATGGAGGAACTTGTAGTCAGATTCGGATAACTTTTTATGGCTGGTAGATCCAGCAGTCATGGAACTATATATTTGATATTGTTGTTAATAACGACAGTAAGATGAGACATATCACAAGATACATACACACATATGTATTCCCTCTAGACAGACTCTCCCTTGCCTCTCACTGATCCCATCCACTTTCCTCTTCTCGCGTACCTGTACATGTGCATATAATGCGAGCTAAAATCAAGTGATACCAAGAATTGAAACAGAATAGTCCATTCTGTGTATTGTAAAGATAAAAAGCAAAGCAGACAGCTCGTAGTACATCTATATACGAAAGACGATTTGTAAGCAAGATGTCAGTTTTGTTATTTTTATAAAAGAACAATAGCACTGGCATTAAGCCAGCCTTCTTATTAAGCTTACCTGTCCGTTACCATGTCCAAAACTGCACCAAACTTGCTACCTGTGAATAACCAAACCCCACATAATGCAATCAGCCCATATGATTTCCTCATTAACATGCGTGCTGGCGAGACAATTCGATTCTGCTCGTTCTCTCGCCTATCCCCTTATTCTCCTCTTCTCTACCCCCCCTCTCCCATAACTAGAATAATGATGACAATTAATAAGACTTACACTGGTCAAAATACCGTGCAGCATTTCCATCCACCGCGTCCAATAGACAAGAGATACAGTATAAAGTGGCGCATACTTTAGGGTGCCACGGCATATAGTATAGTGATAAAGAGGCTAGTATAATACGCGTGTAACCTAGTTCAAAATGGGGTAATGGAGGTTTAGATGATTGCCGTTCTTTCTTTCCAAAGGTTTGGACGGAGGGTCATGTTGAGTCAAGAGCTAGACTTACCAATGATGTTTGGCACGAAGAGAAATACATTGTCAATAGACTTGAGCCTAGATCGTGTTTCAACGTTGCTCATTGCTATATGCTGGATGTATGTGTATGTTGTGTGCGCCGGGACAGTAAAAATAATAAGGGTAAGAGGAAAGAAGGTTGCTGAAAAAGAAAGGACAAAGCGGGGGTGGGGTGGGGTTAAAAGAGAGAAAGAGAGAAAGAGAGGAGAGAGAGGCGAAGAGCGTGGCAACAGGAATTAAGTGGTGTGGTGAGGTTTTCCTCGAGTCAATTGAGTATTTTTTTTTTTCCATCGTCGCATTTCAATTGAATTACCGCGTCTATAGCAACCCACCTTTGCTCGTGGTTTCTCTCTATCTCTCTCTCTCCCTCCCCTCCTCGCTGCTCTCCTTCAATAGCAAATGATTATTTTCCCGTTCGACTGACTGGAGGAAACTCCAGCCCCGTCCTTTTTAATTCGCATATCATTTCATATGAATTCGTCATTTCATTATGGCATAATGCGATACCACCTGCATTTGGAAATTCTCCTCTTTAAGCACTTTTATTGAGCACTGACCACATGATCAGCACCAACAGTCTGGTCGCTTTAAAAAGTAACTACTGGATATGGGAATGATGTCTCTGCCGTTGAGCTATTACTAGGACAACGAAGACTTCACAACAATGATGCATCTTTTGTCTTAATTCATCCTTCAAGGTGCATGAGAGCGATGGTTTAAAATGTTTCGGAGAACCACCGCGCCCCTCCGACAACGGTTGGGGTTATGATCGGAGAGCCCCGCTGGCAGTTTCCCTTTACGATGAATTGGCACTAGTTCTCGATGCTTTTATATATACACTGTAATCAAGCTCGTCAGGCAGCCACTTTATAAACTGAAGGTGTCGAGTGGCAACAAAGTAGTAGATCCAGTGTCTATAAACAGCTAGGAAACTGTAGTTCCTTGGCCACACACATAAACGAAAGTTTCATGATGGCGCCATCGTGAGCTATCACAAAAGGATTAAAAAATGCTCTTTGCAAACAGCTTGATAGAAGAGATCTGGCATTTTTGTTTTGCGGCCAGATTGCCGACAGTCGTTCTTTAGCTATGATTACTGGCTGTACTTGCTTTGCGAGGTAAAGCACAAAAGATAGAGGCGAAAGCGAGGAAAAATAAAAATTCATGTGTCAGGCTTAACGTGACACGGATCTGAACAGTACAATTATAATCAGGACGATCTTTAGTGCAGCAAACTAAGCACTATAGCACAGAAATACTGCTAATAAACACATCTAATGCAAAAACAAATTCAACAGAAGTATATCTACTTGTACTAATTAAAGCTTCAAGTTTTTGTGAAGCTATACACAAGTAGATTATTATCTTGCTTAGATATATGATTATATTTAGGCAAACATATGAAAACGTATATAATGCTGACGTTTGAAAAAGGAAAAAGGATGTGTGAAGAAGATACAGCATAAGAACAGCAGCTCGCAGTTGATGACCAATCAACTGTGTCTGAATAACGGTATACACTACATACTGATTGAACATGCCTCGGTCCAGGCTCCCAGATCCTTCTATTTCATTGAACATCTTGTCCATTTGTTCAAACTACACTATTGCTTACTCTTGGACGACGTGTCTACTTTTCTCCAATTATATACACTTATGCCAGGCGACAGTATGGGAAACTTTCCAGCCGGTAGATGGAAAGTTGCAACTGTCAAGGCCAGCGCAAGCGAGCGTTTTTCAGTCACATCTGACATAAACTTTCATCATTAAACTGATCGCTATCTCTCTCTCTCTCTGTGAACGATAATGCTGGTTGATTGAATGGATCAAGGCATAATCATCGTCTTCTTCTTCAGGCAGCACGTATTCTGGGACGCTTATGAACCCATCGATCACATCTGCACGTCACTCATTATAGTGCTATATGGGCATAATATTTTTCTTCAGGAGACAACTGAGATTTGGGAAAGGTTTTGCAGTTCTCGCAATTCGGTCGCATGTCTGCTATGTCTAACAGTAAAAGAGTGAGTTGAGTGTATATGCGAGTAGACATCGATTCGATACTTCAGTTTTCGTGACGCTTAGAATTGTAAGATACTTTTTTGTTGCTTATATATTAGCCATTTTGTCACTTTCTCAACTTACAGAGCTCTGACCAAGTTGGAACTATTCAATGTCTAGAAAGTATTTTGCGTTAAGGGGTGACCAAATTTCCGGCTGCCTATCACTTGCTATTGTTTACGACCCATAGTGAGTGATTAAGCTTCATATAAAGCTGGACCAGCTGCGATTACTTACAGCACATTCATGGCTGTGAGAATATTATCAATTGTATCATAAAGGTTCTGATCTTGTTACGGCGTACTCGAGCTTTAACTGGGGCTGGTCACGCGTTTTCAGGTAATAGGTGCAGTAAAGCGTAGACTTATTCCAGTGGACAATTCCCCAAAAAAAGCATCGCCCTTGCCTCTGTATAGAAGTAAAGAACAATGTAAAGAAAGCTTTCAAAAGAAGGTCTCTTAGAAAACATCATGTGCTATCCATCCATGAACTTCCGGCTGCTATGATCGGGATATCATCATGCTTTCCCGTGAGTGCCATGCCATGTCGCCATAATATCTTCTGTCTGGCTTTTGCTGCTGCAGCTGCTGTGCTCTCCGTGTTTATGATCAAGTCATTGCACTATAACTGGCAGGGGCTGTTTGTAAGTGCTGAAAGGCGTGAAATAGACGACGTTCATGTAACGCGTGTGCAGCAAGTTCCTACTATCGACACAATGGACTGGTCTTTTATAATATGTTTTGCGCATTTTCCCCCTCTTGATAAAGCCAGGATTAATCGTTCATGTCTTTTTCCCCGCAAGCAAAAGCAAAGAAGAACATACAAGAAGCTAAGAGAAGGTTCACGAGTAATTCCGAGAGTGTGCTATTGTGTGTGTTAAATGAACGATTGAAAAAACGTGACCATGGAATGTCAAAAAGAGCATCTGGTGAATGTGGCTCGCTCATAGTTCTTTTCGTTCTTTCTTTTCTCAACATACTTCTTACGTGGCCGTGTCCTGGTGCTGCTGCTGGTACTGTGAATTGAGGCGCCCGCCGTGCCACGCAAGCAGTGAAGACTGAACTATTGCTGCTACTGGAAAAAGAACAAGGCTGATCCTCAAGGCATCCTGTATTCTGTGGTCAAAATCTTCTATCCATTCATCCGATGGTGGCAGCTCAAGCTTCCTTGCGCGTGCCTTGGATTTTGCTCTGATCGGGATGTCATTGGAATGGACTATTGGATTTATATATGTTTGCTTCCCATCTCCTTGCGTTTATGTATATTTTGTCTTCCCTCCCTTTTGTCCACACGTATCGCCTAGTAACCTTTGTCCTGACCCTCTTCTGGTAAATTACCTCACGCGCTAAAATCGTACTTTTATTTCTTCTCTTTACTAGGCAGCTTCCAAGCGTAAGTCCTGTCTTGTGCCATATACACCTGTTACGAATCATAAATGCGCTGGTGAACCCCATGGATTCATGAAATGGTTTGCGTGAGTATTTGCTTTCTCTCCTTCTCTCTCTATGTGTGCGGATTTCTGTGGAAGGATGTTACTGATACAAGATTAAAAGAGAGAAAACGACAGGAGAAGTGACACCAGTAGTGAATGCATCAACGTTCTTTCATTTACTTATTATTAACGTGGTTGCTAATTTAAGCGATAGTCCAATGTTATCTATGCTGAGAAGTTACTGCCAAAGTAAATATAGAGCGAGTGAAACAGTTCTGCTGTAATTGTTTGCTTACTCCCATCTTTCTTAAGATCTTGTTCGTATTCGCTTACATTCCGTCATTTCTATGGTTGTAGCCTTTCACTCAAATACTAAAGAAAGTATTCATTGTGCCTTGACTACCTACCTGCATAAATCATCATCACAAGTAGTTTGAGAGTCGTGATACATACCTTCCACCGATAAACAACAATGCCACTTAAAAAGGCGGTAATTGCATTCTTCCGGACCATAAGCGTTTCCTCATCTATGTGTCATTATCAGCACTCTACGATATTCATCAAGGCCTATGAGCTATTATACATTGTTCCAGCTAATTCTTTGTTAAGGAATGGGCAATCTTCTCCTGTGCCAATATGGATTTTGAACCCCATAACAAACACACAGAATTAAAAGAAGAGAAGAAACAGTTGGTACAACGTTACACAGGCCCACATTTTCACTTCCTTCCATTATCATCACTTCATTATATTTGTTTTCTCTTATACTCGCAGCTAGTTTATATCCCTTTTGTCTTTCTTTCTCTTGTACCTCTTCTCTCTCTCTCTCTCGACGGAGAATATAATGAGCAAGCAACTACCACTTTTCCATCGAGACTCATCAGTCTCACGATCACCGTCATGGATGTTACATATAACTCGGAAACGTGTAATGATTACCTCGTTCATCATTGTCTTTTTCTTATTCTTACGAGCCGCCAATCACGACCGAAATCTCGATTCGACAACCTTCCCCACCCCTTACCGTATCGATTGGCCATCGTGGCCCACCGATCTCAATGATGAAAACAAAAAGACCAGTGCATTTGCGCCATCTCTGTTTACCCCTGAAGCATTATACCAGGAAGAGGATCTAAAACCAGTGACGGCTGTCATTTACAGAGTGTCCAGAAATCCTCAAGACGTTTCAGCCGTCGTCGATCGTTTGCTTCGTTACCCATTTGTCAAGGAAATCTATATCCATAATCCTATGAGTGCAGCACCCCTTTCTATAGAGGTAGAGAGAGAGAGAGAGAGAAAGGAAGAGACCGTTTTCGACGTTACCCATGTTGGTATACAGGTGGGATTGAGGGAGAATCTAATTGTTGAATATTTCATTCTACTATAGCAACTTGCGCTTGATGTCAGCCAAGCTCGCTATGTAAACGTCGAAATCTTTGACGAACGGAACGAACGTCTTGGTAGTTTAGCACGGTTTACTACATGTGCCATGGCAACATTTGATACCTGTTATATGCAAGATGATACGTGGCAACCGGCATTCGTGGATAGCTTGTTCCTAAATATGATTCGATATCCAAATATCATTCATGCCAATTCTCCACCCGCTCGTTACATGGATCAAATGCGCTGGCGCGTGAGTAATCCGGGTAAGTTAAAGACGTGTATACACCAGGGACCATGAATGGGCTGCATCATTGAGTCATTGCGAAAAAAAATTGGTATTAATAATTGAATACATTCGCTCTTTTCAAGATTTCAGAATGCATTCTGGATTTGCCGATCTTCAATATGGTGCCTTTGTCCCTCGTTGGAAAGTTCAGACGTTCATGACACAGTTGGGCAAATCATCATTGGGAAAAGACAGAATCCGACTAGCCGACATGTATTTCTCAGTATGGATGAACCAGTATCCATGGTTGCTCTCCAATCCACTCTTATTGGCATCAGGTCAAAAGCCTGGTGATTTTGGACCTGTCAGTCCGGAATTGTATGCGAATATCGTAAGTACATTTGCTATGGCTCCTTTAAGAACTGATGTGCGTTTTCTCTGTATATGTGTATATATCTGATTCAATGTTTGCATCCATTCATTGGCGAGATATAGAAACAAGCGACACGACGTCTACAAAGTACATTAGAGGCAGATCTAACCGATACACCCAAAGATTATTTCGAAAGAATCGAGGATGAGCCACGACTCTATGAACGCGATGTCCGGTAAATCTCAAGACACTACCTAGAACGCCACAATATTATGCTGCTAATGAACTTGTTTCTGTTGCTTGACCTATATAGCGCCTCCTGTGGAAACGATCGATGTCTCTTTTTCACCAACATGGATCATTCACCTAATCCTACATTACTCAAGTTTGACAAGGACAATTTCTCCAGCATCCAACAACTTGAACGGACGTATAACGAACTAGCAACCGTCCCATCCGACGAGTTTTGGAATGAACATGCTTATCACAAGGCAGTGGATCAGGATCCCACCAGCTGTTGGAATACTTATCAAAGTAAATTTCGTCTCTCGAGAGAGTTTTATGATTAATATCGGAAATTATAAAGTCAAGCTCACTCATATTAATTTGATTTACACAGACCCAAAAGCAGGTGATTACTTTGGCTTAATCATAATGGGCAGCATTATGCCTGAGGTGTTGCAGATCTATACATGCAACGATATCCGTCGGCCTGAGGCATTATTCGACGTATCAGTGACGAATAATGGGACTGATTGGGTAAGAGGATTCAAAAGGTGGTTATGTGCGGTGCTATATGTCAAACGTCGAATGCAAACTAAGCGGAGGGCGACATTGCAATACATCTATAGGTTACCTGTCGTACGTCTGCCACAGCAGCATGGCAGCATGTCCCACCCCGCGTCTACATAAAGTTGGACTGTGGTGAGAGTATTCAGCAATTACGAGCAATTCGTATCACATTTAGAGAAGATGGCCCGGAGCCATTTAACGTATGCGGTCTTGCACTTGATACTGTTGTTGTTTAAATTTTAGCAGCTATAGTATGAAATGGCGTCTTCCATTGTAGTATATACATATTATATATTTAATTTTTGATTTCATTCTTGTTCGACAATGTCTATTTTTCTCCATTAGCTGCAACTATATACATAATCAAAAAGATGTTCCTGATTTTATCCAACTCAAGTATATCTGCTCTTCGTTCAACATAATGTTAGTACTCAATAATAGGCACGTCAACTGCTGGAGCAAAGAATGTACTTCCTATTGTCATCAATCTGAGCCGCTCCTACAATAGTCTGTACATACTAGCCATACATGTAATTCTACTGTTTAGGCACGTAGAATCGGAATTTGTGCTATCAGGTTCTTCTCGCGTTTGCTTGGCATTTGGTCTGGGGGCAAACAATAAGCGATCCCGGGTTCCAAAGCCCTATACCCTTTCCTTCCTGTGACCTTATCATCTATAAACTTATAGAGGCTGAGAAATCTACACTTTTTCCAAAAGACGTTGAGACTACGGTGTTGCAGCAACCTAATGAATAATGGTACATATACACGGATACTTAATAACATCATCAATCGAGACATAGAAAGTTTAGCGCGGGGATATGGTGATCTGCATACCATTATGGCACAGAATATGATGTAAACAAAACGCCAATTTTAGCTAATGTTATCATATCTTTTAGCGTCACACTAAGAATATAATAGAGCCCCAAGAATTGATTCCATAAAGCAAAATAGCCCATGTCGTCATGCAAGGGAGCTATGGTTACTCGATGCCGAGAACCAAAAAAAAAAAAGATAGGACAGACAGCTGATAAACACGCATGAGAGTAAAATGTATTATGCCGCCACTGTTGCTTCAAGTCTATTAATAACGTACATCGGAGACCAATATGCATGTAGGGTATACGATGCCATCAAATTATGGATAATCATATATCACAGCTGCTACTTTCTTGACAATTGTGCAGTACTAGCTGCGAAAGATCAAACTCGTAGCACACCCTAATTGATGGTTGCAACTTTACCTAGAGCAAGATGTACACATCCAGGCCAAAGGAGCTTGTGCTTGTATTTTCTTTGCCAAGGAAGGTACGATTTCCATATTCACCTAGTTTAATTGACACCATCGATCAGCAATTTGTGTAACCCTTGCTTCTTCAGCGGCATGCATCATGCTGTGTTTTTGTTCCCAACCTCGCCCTTGGGTTTTGACAAGTAGAAACCGCCAAGACAAAGCGATTCCGGTTTTTCTTTGCAGTTGAGTGAAAAGCACTTGTCAAAAAAAATAATCACCGGTGATGTTCACACCCATATGTGCGCACTATTCCCAAAGTGGCGCAAAGTACGTAAAGTAGTATTGTTATTATCTACATTGTCACACATACATCCATCTTGGCAGGAGTGTGCTGCCTTTATTTTCTCACCTTGTATTACCCCCGACGGCTTATAACTGTCTGCTGTGCCCAGAGAGGAAAAACGAGAGCTACGGAGTGAGTAGCTTCTTTTTCCTATTTCCGTTCTTTTTCTTTTTCTTTATTGTTCATGTCACAATGAATGCTTATAACCCTCCGCCACCACCTTCAATTTATACTAATCACCGTAAGTACCGCTATAAAAATAAGGAAGAAACGAAGCACGCTGAAACTCGGCTCTCCTATTTATTTGATGCCTGTATATGATACAATAGCTCATGGAGTTCGTCCCGGACCTGTTGCTGCACAACCACAACCACCACCAACGACACCTCACCCACAACAGTATCGGCCTTCTTTGGTTAGAGTTTATTGTTTCTTCTTTGAGCTATATTGTAATTGGAATGCGCTAACAACTCATTCGTTAAAAAAACAGAATGGAGGACCTATGCGACCTCCACCGCTCGACACGTCTTTTATCTACAACGGGTTTCCCTCTTCTCACAACAACATGCACCACCAACAACCGTCATATTCACGATACCCGCCGAACAACATCTCCACTAACAGCAACAATAGCGCATACCCCGAGACACCCGCACTTACGAGCCGTCCACAATCAATGTACCAAGCACCACCGTCGTCAAACGGTATAAGTGCTAATAACGAAGCTAGCCAACGCTCACGCCGTATATCTGTTACAACGGGAGATAATGGATGGAAAGTATCGTCGATAGGACGGTCTAACACAAACCTACAGCACCACCACCATCAGCAGCAGCATCAGCGACCAATGACGACCGAAAAATCCACAACAAGTTTTGAAGCAGGAAATGGGTTCAATGATAGGCGAATGCGGCGCCAATCCACGGGAGCAACCGTTATTGAACGTCCAATCACGCCAGCATACACTCCAAGAGAATCCTACTATGGATACTTTTCACCGACACACGCGACCATGTCACCTCAAGAGCCCGTTGCACCAACTATGCCGCCACAGCCAACAAACAAAAGAGAGTCATTTGTCGGCGGCTTTGTTTTGCCGCCTGCATATCCACGGTATAGACCACAACCTCAACCTGTCCAGCAACAGCAACAGCAACAAATTCCTCCTTATACGCCATCACAGCCTTCGCATCCTCAACCACAGCAGTATCCAGGACCATCACCGTCATCTTTGTCATTTCAACAGCAACAACACCATGCTTTTAGCAGTAACAGTTATCCTCAACACCATCAACATACGCGTTCCAACAGTTCATATTATGCGAGTAACCAACAGTTTAGCACTGCTGCGGACGAAATAACACCTCCAGGTGGTGCCATAACTGAGTACTCTGGTGGTAAGCTATAATGTGATGCCATTTCGACATCATCACGACAAAAACATTTGATAAATGTTTCGGGTTTTAATAGCATCTTTTTCTGCTCAGCAGTATCCGAAGACAACCACGCACAGCCGTCATATGAACGTGCGCGATCAGTAAGAAGCGTACGATCAGTCAAGAGTAACAAGTCGATGAAGAGTGTTGGTAGCACGCCTGGAGAAGCAGCAGCAGCAACAACAACAACAAAGCAACCTCCAGGTATGTTAGCCATGCGCGAATTCAAAAAGAATCTGTCAAAATGACGTATGATCTGACAAGGAGGTCTAATTCCTATATTGCCCCCCTCTCCTCCTCCTCTAACAACATACACCGTATGGATTCTTCCAGCTAAAAAGCGCCAGATTACTGTACGATCCATCAACGAAGGCCATCGTGTATGGATTGATGTAGCGCCTAATGAAACGGGTCACAGCATTGCAGAAAAAATACACATCATTGCCACGTTCAAAACGCGTAAGATCCTATCCATCACCACGGCTTCAGGACGGCAGATCCGACTTGATCGAAAGCCGTTATTTGACGGTTGGGCAGATATTCAGAAGCTCGAAGACGGCGAAGAATGGCAGGTGGAATGGGCTCCACTAGAAAAAAGCATGATGGATCGATTTTTGTCCAAGATGGTGCAAGTAGGCGACGGTGGCAGCAATGGTAGTAATGATTATTATAATAACAGTAGTAATGGCAGCAGCAGTAATACTAGTAATGGTATTACCAACAATGCAGCGTCAAGGGAGCAACAGCAATCATAAATAAAAGGAGCTGAGTTTTTAAATGCATTTTCTTACACCCGAGGTCGATATATTTTTTTTTATCATATCAATCGGCTGATCTTTGAAAGGCGAATTTGTTGGGGAAGTGACTCTAACAAATAGTCACATCTCGATAGATGGGAGGATGCCGCCTCCTTGTCCCCCCCCTCTTGCCATTGGCTTTCCCATCCTGCAACAAGGCTGTGCGCTAAAGAAGTGGCAAGAGACGACCTCTTCCACGGCAACATTTGCGACGAGCTGAAAAGGGACGGATCGGAAGGATAGACGCGTCCGGCGGTGATTTACGGCGGCCTCCAGGTAAAGTTTGAAAAGCACATGAAATTTTCCAGAGAGTCGCCATGGAGGGGCCGGGCAACGAACACCCAGGCAAAAAGTGAAAAGTGCGTCCGCATTAGAGTTAGCGCAGGGTATTTTCTTGGGCGAATATCATTTTGCAAGGCATAAACCGAAACACGCTCGAAACAGTTTCAAAGAGCGCCCATTTTTACCAACACGCGTGTGGGGTGTGTAGGTTCATATATAAAGGCCAGCTTTGGTGCGACATCCGACGTCTCTTCTTCTCTTTTTTTTTTCTTCTTCTCAAGAAACAAATCATGTCTTTGTCCAACCGCCTCTCCATTCGCGACCTCGACCTCAAGGATAAGCGCGCCCTCATCCGGTAAACTGTCAGCTGAAGCCACCACAGCACTCTTCTCTCTTTCTCTCTCTCTCTCTCTCTCTCAACAAAAGCGACCACTCCAACTACTACCTGCCCAACAAAAAAACAACCACACCAAGGACACACCAACTGACAGCGCTTTTTTTTTACTTCTTCTAGTGTCGACTTTAACGTTCCCTTGAAGGGTGACGAGATCACCAACAACAACCGCATCGTCCAGGCCTTGCCTACTGTCAAGTATGCTTTGGACCAGGGCGCCAAGGCAGTGATCTTGATGTCCCACTTGGGCCGTCCCAACGGCCAAGTCCAGGAAAAGTACTCCCTGAAGCCTGTCGCCAAGGAAGTCGAGAAGTTGTTGGGCAAGCCTGTCAACTTCTTGTCTGACTGCGTCGGTCCGGAGGTCGAAAAGGCCTGCCAGTCGGCCGAAGGCGGCCAGGTGATCTTGCTGGAGAACTTGCGTTTCCACATTGAGGAAGAGGGTTCGTCCAAGGATGCCGAGGGTAAGAAGACCAAGGCTGACCCCGAGGCTGTTGAGAAGTTCCGCAAGAGCTTGACTAGCTTGGCTGATGTCTACATCAATGACGCGTTCGGTACTGCTCACCGTGCCCACTCCTCCATGGTCGGCGTTGAATTGCCCCAGCGCGCCGCTGGTTTCTTGATGCAAAAGGAGTTGGAATACTTTGCCAAGGTCCTTGAGTCTCCCGAGCGCCCCTTCTTGGCCATCTTGGGCGGGTAAGTTCATCTCTCTATACTTTTAACTGTTGGCGAGAGCGTGTTGCGTATATATAAGGTATAAAAGCGCGTCAAGAGGAGCAGTTACTTATAAAGAAAATTCAGTTCCAAGGTTTCCGACAAGATCCAGTTGATCGAGAACATGTTGGACAAGGTCAACTCTCTCATCATCACCGGTGCCATGGCTTTCACCTTCAAGAAGACTCTCGACAATGTCAAGGTAAGGAAATGGGAGGGGAGGGAGGCAGAACATTCGATTAGTTCCTGTGTTGCACTGTGTGCCATACCTAACACAAACATTGCACACGTGCACACAACGTACATTTAGATCGGTAAGTCGCTCTTTGATGAGCCCGGCTCGCACTTGGTCAAGGACTTGGTTGAAAAGGCCAAGGCCAAGAACGTCAAGTTGGTCTTCCCCGTCGACTACGTGACCGGCAGCAAATTTGGCGCTGATGCCCAAGTCGGCCATGCTACCGATGAAACCGGTATCCCCGACGATTTCTTGGGCTTGGACTGTGGTGAACAGTCCAACAAGATCTTCCGTGAAGAAATCCTTGCCTCCAAGACCATCTTGTGGAACGGCCCCATGGGTGTCTTTGAAATCGAAAAGTTCGCCCAGGGCACCAAGTCTGCCTGTGAAGCTGTCATTGGGGCTACCGAGAAGGGTGCCGTTACCATTGTTGGTGGTGGTGACACCGCCACTGCTGCTTTGCAGTACGGCGCTGAGGGTAAGATTAGCCACATCTCTACTGGTGGTGGTGCCTCTTTGGAGTTGCTGGAAGGCAAGGAGCTGCCTGGTATTACTGCTTTGTCTACCAAGGCTTGACTATAAGGCACTCACACATGTCATGAACTCTATCACCTTGTTCCGTTCCCCCCCCCTTTTAACATATAAATACACGCTCTTTTCTTGTCCATACCATTTCCCCGCGCGCGTATACAAACAAACACACACACACATAACATGCACATAACATATAGGAAGAATTTGCAAGAATACAAATTGTTTTAACTATTCAACATCATACACTTTGGCTTTGGGGTGATGGTGATGGTGGTGGAAGTGCTGTTGTGCGCGATCAACTCCGGAACGAATCAAGTCGGAGTGGAAGCGTGAGTTGGGCAATGTTACATAGTATCTGCATCAATCACCTCATCTCTCGCCTTCGTCTCTTATCTTAACCCAGGGTTTACATCAATTAAGAGTAGCTCTGCAATATTGGTATGCATTTCTGGCGCAGATGGTATTTGACTTCTGACCAAACTTGTGTATTGCACGGGAGGTCCAAAAGAGTGTTTCTAACATAGAATACTTACTCGGGATATGTCGTAAACTACCTAGAAGGCTATTAAGTATGGCATGATCATTATGCGTAAGCAGCGAATTCCATCACTTTGACGCACATTTAGTATTTAATGTAGCGTTAGAGGCACTGCATCAAAGCTCCCAATTACGTGTGTATAATCACTGTATGATATGTACATAGAAGGTGTTTGCTGACTGTGGGCTTAATAAGCATAACTGTATGGGCGGACGTCGCTTTTCTTTGTTTCCAAAAAAGCGACTCATTGGACTACAAAAGTTCAAGATATGTCGCCGGGTGCATAAAAACAGCAGTGGTACTAGTAGTATATCGAGCATCCAATGATAGGATGTATCCATTCTAGATATAGCTAATACACCATACAAAGCTGCAGATCGACCTGTGACTTTTTGAGGATACCATACTGACGCAACGACAGGGTTTGATTTTAATGCATGTACCATGCTGTATGGTGTACGCCATTCTATTTGGAAAGAAAGCAAAATCAATGGTATAAGGTGGGCGTCAGCTAAAGGGGCCATTTTTTGCAAAAATCAAATCGACTTTAAACCCCGCGTCAGGTGATAAGTAAGAGGGGATTCTTCCTCTTGTTGAATGTCTTGAACTTCGATCTCTTATTGTTCGCGTTCTGCTCTTTCGCATTCTGCTTTTTCGCGTTCAAGTCTCAATCTTTTTTCTTGTTCGTAGTTGGCTTTACCAACTTTAGCTCTTCTTTTGGTTCCTGCCATTTAAATGCGTATTTAATTATGAAGTTGGTGAAAGATGACGTGAAAAGATTTGCGATTCAAAATAGATGATGGGGAAATGGTGTACAAAAATTGTTCGTTTCCTAGCTAAAAGTACTAAAAATAGTAGACTTCGAAATGTCATAGCTCAGCAACAAGTGAGCGCATTGAAAAAAAAATTAGTACGTTGTGTTCCTCTCCTCTAAAGCTATCGATTCTGCTATCTTTTGTGGCAATTAAGCATGCAGAGATAACTCTATGAAGGCTGGAAATCGGGTCTTAAATTGGCCCCTTTAGCTGACGCCCACCTTAGTGCTTGGATGAAGTAATCATAAGCGTCCCCGTCGTTAACAACTTGTTTCGAAATTCAAAGGTACCATAGTATATGTTTACGAATTGGCAAAAAAGGTAGTGGTGCTCCACAAGATCATCGTCGTGTATGATAGAGCCACGGGCTTTTTAGATTCCAAATACACGTTTCTTTTATATGTCTCAAATGCACGTTGACGCAAATCTGAGTCTGTGCGTCTTTTAAAAGGTTAAAGGTGATGGTAGAGATAGGCATCGATCCAGACCATTCCGAGCCGAGTATGCAGCCATTACCTTTTTAAGCTTGCCAGTACGTATGATATAACATGGAGAGCAAACGCTTTAATACATTAAGTTCAAATTCATGTTTTTTTTTTCAAACAATGTTTGTTTAGAATCTAGCTACTTTAAATATCTTTTTTTTTACATACAGTACCTATGTTATACCTTCAAGGTGGTTTTGTAACAAAAGCATTGGCAGGAGGATAATGTTAAACGTTTATGCAAATGACAGGAGACCCTCCAATGCGAACAGAATGAGAAATTACAGAGTCACGTAGCACACCTAGCAAGTAAGCTAGAAAAGACAGTACACTTTTTATCGAATTGAAAGTGACAAGAAAGTATCATATATATAAAAAAGATACTCTCCTGCTTTTGATATATGGAAGAATTATATATATTATTCCATCATCGTCACCACCATTCAATTTCGCACGGGCTCAGTATACATCGGCTGCTAGTAATGCTACTGCTGATAACAGCATCATCGACGATATCACGAGCGTGATCTTCTCGGCATCGTCAACATCTCGGAGCGCTCCCTCCACACCAGCGACAAGTATGGCATCATCACCAATGGCGGACGACAATCCAATGTACGGAAGAGGTCGACGACACGACTATTGCGTACATAGCAGAACAAGCAGGAATTGTGCTACGGACGGAGCAAATTCGATCTATGGAGGTTTTCCTCAGCGACTCTTTACTCGAAGCTGCTGTTTGAGCAGGTGTTTTTTTTTTGACGCAGGAATCCTGAGGTACATATACAGTATGAAGCCAGGATCTATCCTGCAATGACTCAAATACTACAATAGACGCCTACGTCCAAATTGTCATCTTGTCCTTTCGCGTCCATCTGCATTGACGAGACATCTGCAACAGAACCGCTGTCCGAATAACCTTGGAGATAACAATAGTAATTGATACAACCTGGACAGCAGCAGACTGTCCAGGAACAATGAGCCGACGAGGTGGCCCCCGTGATCATGGTGGGACAACCAATAATAGTGGCATTTTTATGTATATTACAATGTGTTTGGTCGGTTTCTCTTTTAACATTATTTGTTTTAATGCCACGCTGTCTTGTTCTATGTGATATATCTACCTTGCATTTGTAACCCTTTCAACAAAGCAAATTCTATGTCTGTCTCTTTCACTCACATTTTTATCAACCGTCAGGACAGAATCATTGTGCCCTTTGTATGCCACCTTACTCCATTCACCATTTCACGCCACTGTATGACTCATTGCTGTAAAATAGTTCTTCTTTCTCTGCTTTGTTATGCCACTTTTTCCATCATTGAACACATTACAAGTAGCTTGTATTTACTAATCATATTAAAAGTGGGTATTTATCCATCTACCAATAAAAACACGCTTTCTTATAAAGATGTAATATAATTTTGCTCTCAAAAAAAAGAAAAGCGAGGACTGGGTAACATATTTTGCTATCGCATACGGTATGGGGCATAACAGTATTTTGTTGGTATGACTGGAGTCAAAAAGGAATGCAAATCGTGCATGCAAAAAAAGCCCCACATGATTGTCAAGCACGACGACGATCCTCCAAAGATGTTTCTCGCGTGGCAAAATGCTCTGTTATGCTGCATCGTCCTTTTCATTATCTTAGTATTATAGCATTCTAATCATGCCATCGTAACCTGATTACATTTCTTCAGTAGAGTAGAGCTTATTGATCGCCTTGCCATTGGGTAACCAGACATGCATACATGTCTTTTAGTATATAACAAAATACAAGACAACCAACAGAAAGTCTACATGCATGTTGCGGTTTTTATTATTATTTGTGATATGTGTCACCAACAACGAAGCTCTATAATTAGTGACGAAGATACGGTATACATATCAAGCAGTTTTTGTCTAAAAGTCGACAGAGGAGTTCATTTCACACCTGTCATCTGACGAACTATCCTTGACTAAGCAATCTTAAAACCACTGCTGCCCTGAACTGATGGGCTGATTTTAAATGGTTGTGTTTTTTCAAAATTGTACCAACTAGGAAATGGCCGTACATATACTGTATACGCTCGCGTCCTTTTCAATTTTAATCACGGTTTTATCGAAATGAGCGTACAACGTACAATGGAGGGTTCTATGAACATACAGGTGCTGATTATTTTGTGCATGCTGCTGCTATAGTCGGTTGTCTACGACAAACCCTTTTATAACATGCCGGATGCTCCTCCTCGTCGTCGTCCTCTTCATACTCATATGCGTGCTGATCTTGTCCCCCTTCCTTCTCCTCCTCTGCATCTCGTTGGCGTCTGCACCGTTTCTTTTCATTGTACGCTTTTACGCGGTCCAATAGCGGGATGCCACCATGTTTCTTTGTCACAGAGGATAGACACAAAACGCGCCATCTAACCACGTCCTTTGGCCAAAGCTCTATGATTTCATAAAAGCCCTCGGTGTCTTTGCAAATCTGGAGGGACTCGTGGCGGTAAAAGCTATTGACTGTTTCTTCTGCATCGCGTCCAACTGCTTCGTAGTACCGTGACAAGATGAGCCATGTATCGTGGGTCCACCCGGTTGCACTCTTTGTAGAACGGCGTCGATTGCTATCACTGTCATTTTCTGGTTTTCTTCCTATTTGACATTGTGGTTGCTGTCGTTGCCATGGACGATGAGCTTTTCTTGTTGTGGCTTCTGATGCTGACGACGCGCCAAGGGAGTAAAGATCCTTTGTAGCTGCTGCTGCTTCTGATGCTGTCGTATGACTGTGAGCTCGTCGAAGGTTACTTGCAATACGGGCCGTCGATGCTGACTTGGACGACTCCAGAATAGGCATTGTGTGCTGACGAGCTAGTTTTGGTGATTCTCCGCTGTGTTGTCTGCGCAAGGCCTGCACTCGTTGTGGGGATGCCTTGAAATACCGATTGCTTTGTGGTGTACTTGGAGGTGTCGACATGATGGTTCTACTTGCCATGGTACTAGGCTCCTTCTTCTTTCTGCACTCGTAACCACCGTCATCCGTCGCTGACTTTCTTGAAAGAGCCGCCGGAATGGAAAAGTTCATTTTATAAGAAAAACAAGTATCACTGATTAATGAAGCAGTCAATAACGTGAATCGGCTACGCAAAAAATAAAAAGGGGAAAGGAAAAGAGGGAAAAGGATGTCTTTTGATTAAAATTGCGAACAAAGAATGCTTTTTATGATTTGTACATTTTAAGCATGAAGTTTTTTAATCACTATCAACAAACAAAAGCCCACCCTGCATGCATGCAACACCATCATCATCATCATCATGGCACATGATCAGGAACCCAGACTGGATATACTCCCACTACCACGACATTGTTGGACATTTTTATGATGGAGTAATGAGGCAATTATACCTGCTACCTAGTCACTTGTGCTTTGATAGGATGTCTAATCTTGGTATATAAAGAGATGGACACTGAGTGGAGTGAAGAATTCTTCAAGGAGCGATGCGTATCTCCAGCATTCTACGTACGCTTTCACTTAAGGCTGGTCAATTAAAACGACGGGTGCTACTATACAGCAATAGGGTTTAGTTGTTTTGTTTTAGTCCGTCGATGCGTAAAGTCTGTTGTGCTGCTGGTTGCTGCACTTGACACGAGGGATAATGCAGTAATACAGTCAAAGCGTTTAACCGGATATTAGTTAGGCAGTGTGTGCTACTACGGGTCAGGCAATACATTTTTTGACAGTATATACACATAACATGTAATGTCATACATACGTCCTGTAAGAAGTCGTACATGTATATACACTTAACATTAAGCTGGTGAGCAGAGATTGTTAGCACATGTTAGTGTACTTTGCTAGCCTCAATAAGCTAAGCAACTCCATATAGCTCGCTTTTAGCTACGGAAATATGATGATGTGATTACAGAGGAACGCGTGTGTAGCCGTGGTAGTGTAGTAACTACTTGATTTTTTTGCAAAAAGAGTTGAAAAAGATATCCATGGTTACTTATTGCGTTAATGTATGTCTTCTACATCGTAGACTTGGAAGGGCAAAAATAAGAGTGGTGAGCTATCGTAACTTGGTATGTCACGGTTGATCATCATGCCATATAGAACACGGGGATTGAAGCAGCAAAACTTTCTTCCCATATGAAGTATACATCAAGTAGCTTTACTACACGGCAACACGCTCTTCTAATCCATCTTCCGAAAACAGCTCCCCAACCCTTTTTTTTTCTCTACATGCTCTAGCTGATTATCCCTGTTATTTCATGTTGAACTTTCTTCACGTGTTTGGGCTCATCAACTCGAAAAACTTGGCGGAGTATGAGGTTGTTGCTGCTGTGTTGCGAAATTACCTTATATATAAATCACACTTTCTCTCTTTTTTTTCTTCTCCCTTGCGTTCGCGGTTGCCAACAAACCACCACGTACATACAATAACACGCACCATGCATCAGAAAATACGACTGTAAATAATCTCTTGCATGCTTCTCAAACGTGACAAATGAGGGTTATCTGTTTAACACAGAGAGGTCACGTAATTTCCCGTTAGGTATATCACAAAGGACACATATGTCCTCGAGCCAGAGTCTGGTGCTAGTTTAATTGTTCGTCGCAAGAGTGGTACCGTTGAACTTGGTGCTGGTTAGTTTTCTTAAACTTTTTCTTATAATCGGGATCACGATAACAACATGACAGAAAGAGGTCTACATTGAAATAAATGAAATTAGTTGAATAAGTTTAAAGTAACCTCATTTGCGTTCGTTTTATTATTGAATATTTTTTTAGACAATGCAGTTCCTCCGGTTACAGAGCAAGAGACAGCAATGTCTATCAGCGGTATTATGGGATTTATTCAACTTCAAGCATGTAAGATATACAAAGAGGGAAAAGTGAGTGTGAGCGTGTCGAGGTGGCCGTGCGTGTGTGTGTGTGTATGTGCGGGTAGTCGTCGTCGGACATGCGTTGCTTATCCAGATTTAGGTTATTACATGATCGTCATCACGAATAGTGAAACGATCGGCTCTATCCGTGGTCATGATATCCATCGTGTTGGCTCGTTCCAAATACTACCGCTGGCTCGCAATCTTGCAGGTTTGACAGAAATTCAGGTAAGGAATAAAAGTGAATAGAGAAAGGTTATCCATGCTTTCACTTATTAATTTGATTCACTCTTTAAAAACCATGTAGAAACAAGACGAACATACCTACGTCCGCCTTCTCGAAAACCATCTAAAGTCTGGAGGATTTTACTTTTCGTACACGTATGATCTGACGCAAAGCTTGCAGAGGCAGGGCGAATTCAACAACGATTCGTTGACAGAGCCATTGTGGAAACGGGTAAATTTTATCTTTTGGGATTTCATGTGAAAAGAAACTAGACTTTTTCTTTTTGGTTAGGTGGACGATCGATTCTTTTGGAACCGTTATATTTCAAGCAAATTGATCGACGCAATTCTCACAAAGGATGCAAGCCAAAACGTAAGGATGGGAAAGAAGGGGAGTTACACTATACGGAGGAAACATTTTGAGCTGATTCAAGGGGACCGATCGTATAGTTTACCGATTACATCCTCCCTGTCATGCAAGGCTGTAAGTCTGTTATTATGTTTCTGGCATTTGGAGATTGGGTGAGGATATGGGTTTGTAGTACTATGATGGGGGAAACGTAAAGCACTAACAAGAAAGAAATGATCCAGTTGTCAACATTGAAAACGTTCATGTGAATGATAAAAAGTTTGTCTTGGGTCTTATCACCCGTCGCAGTCGTTTCCGACCAGGCACCCGATTCTTTTCTCGTGGTATCGACAGCGACGGCCACGTCTCCAATTTCGTTGAAACAGAACAACTCGTGCTTTACGATGGACCGGACGCACCATCACCTATTGTTGGCAAGAAGCAGCTATCGTATGTACAGACCAGAGGCTCTATCCCTGTCTATTGGAGCCAAATCATCAACCTTAAATATACTCCGCGATTGTGGGTTGGCGAAAGCAGAAAAAGTGTAAGCAGTTGGATTTCTATATACACTGGATGTGGGGGGTGGGGTGGAAGCCAGCTGGGAAAAAAGTTGCAATGCTCATCGCATGAATAATAGCTTGCCGCAGCTCGTAGCCACTTTGATGAACAAATCCGTACCTACGGCCCTCAGATCCTGGTCAACCTTATCAACAAAAAGGGCTACGAATTGCCCATGGGCCAAGCATATGCTCGCACCGTGGAACAATTAAACGACCCACGTCTGTACTATACGCATTTTGATTTCCACAGCGAGTGCAAGAAGATGCGTTGGGATCGTATTCAGCTATTGGTGGATCAGCTCCAGGAACAGCTCGTCAAGCAAGGATACTTTTACTACGATGCTTCAGACAAGAATGCCCCCGTTATCCGCAAGTCTCAGGAAAGCGTTATTAGAAGCAACTGTATGGACTGCTTAGATCGTACCAACGTTGTGCAAAGTACCTTTGCCCGCTGGGTGCTTACACAACAGTTGCGCCAGATTGAGATTTTGGGTCCCAATGAATCGATTGAAAAACATGCGGATTTCATGTTTGTGTACCGCAATGGTAAGCTTATTGACTATTTGTTCGACAGCCCGTACCCATCATGCTAATGAACTTCAACAACTGCTAGTGTGGGCTGACAATGCTGATGCCGTGAGTACCACCTATTCGGGCACGGGTGCCCTCAAGACGGACTTCACACGCACGGGCCAACGAACCAAACAGGGCGCATTACAAGATCTGTCCAACTCGTTGACCCGTTATGTGAAAAACAACTTTCTGGATGGCAAACGTCAGGATGGATTCGACCTGATTTTGGGCAACTATGAGGTACAACCTGCTTCCACTGCTGGTACCGTTGCCATCAGCAGCGAAAAGCAGCAATATATCAGCCCATTTGCAAGCAACAGACCTTTGCGTGTGCGTGTTGTGCCTTCTATCCTCGTCTTTGGGCTATTCATGCTGCTGCTCAACCTTTTACGACCGGGATATTCTGGCGTCCAATCATGGCTCTCCTACTTGATGCTCTTGGCATTCTGGCTCTCTGTTGTTGTCTCGGGTGTACGGTTTGCGATCCGTCACGGTAATCAGTTTGTCGAATGGCCTCATCTGGTGCACCAGCCCGATTATGATCAATTTGAGGCTATGGGAGGGGTTATGGAAAAAGGATCTAACCTTCCTCCAGAGTCGGGTTTAGCACCGCAAAGACTGGAATAGTTACTATTATAACTTACTTTTTGATATTAACAGCAACATAATAACACTACGAAAATTATATCATCCATCCGGGACCTTGCTTTACGACTGTACTGTTTGTCGTAGTGTGCCCCCTTTGTCTCAAGCTTTGCATATCTGAAAATGTGTGTGTAATCGATAGCACTGATGAAGGACAATGGGCGTTGGTCATGGTCTACCTAAGTAATTCAAACCAACTATTCTAAATGCCGGCGGTTCAAGAATCTCTACAAACGAGCTCACTTGTCTGTTTCATGCACCTAGTGTTTGTTAGTAAACCGTGGTTACGCTGCGTACATTTGATAGGCGAAACAGATCGCCTCACAATATAATTCATTACACACTTAAGAAAAAATGTCAATCAAGCAAAATGTAAACTAAAAAAACCAGACAGCATTATCCATAGCCCTCTTTATAAAAAACGCTGCTGTGGCTGATGGAATAGTCATGTTTTAAAAATAAATACATAGCCACATATGATCTATGCATTGTTCTGCTGTTTACCCGGTCTTGCATTTTAGCACATATGATCGGTATACACTCAAAGTGGTTACATCTTTAAAAGACGAGCTAATACGAATTTGAACGTTCTTTACCAACACGCCAATGTGATATAACTTTTAGTGGTAAATATTAGCCAGGAATCTGTTCCTGCCATCCACTCCAGCCCCTTTCCAGGTCCCACACGCCCAGAGGTGCTGAGCAAAAGAGGCCGGCTGTTTTTAGGATATGGTCAAGGCAGAGGTCGTGTGTGTGTGCAGAGAGAGAGAGAGAGGGAGGGAGGGAGGATTCAAGCCCAGTTTTTTTTTGATTTTTGTTATTATTGTTAAAATGAGAGTGAGCGCGAAGAAATAGGCGTTTACTGCTCTACGAAAGCATTATTCTCTTCTTCTTTTACTGCATCTACCTTTCTTGATTGACAAGCTGGCACTAGAGCAATTATGCTCAAAATTTAAAAAAAAAGCACTCTCTTTTTTTCCAAAACCCTACACATTCCACACGTTACATTCGTACACAAACACACATCTTTGCTGACTTGTTCCTCGGTGTCTTTTGAGGGGCTCGGCTTGTTCACTCACTTTTTACACACATACGCACACACACACCACATATATATATATAAATATATATACATTTATATATCTCCTACTATTCTACTGTATATCATTCTGTTTCACGTTATTCGCTTTTACCCACTTTGACCTTTTATCGACATTCAATAATACCACACACCAAAGCATTTTTATTGGCATCTGCACCATCACCACCACAGCAATTATTTACATACAACAAGAGTAACACGCACCGGCAAAAGTACAATTCCCCCCTCGTCTACGTCGTCATCGTCCCGCTCCTCCTTAAAAGAAAACAAAGTACCTTATATATACATTTTTTTTTAAAAAAAAAAGTAGAAGCAAATGCCTGTCAATCTACACGAAAAGACAATCCCATCCTCCGCAACCTTACTGACGTTGGCGCTAGTAACACTGTGGAGCACCCGACCGGTCCGAGCACAAAACACCTGCGTCTCTCTTGCATCATCCAAAGCATGTCCTGCATTTGACCAATATTACGTTGGCTTACCCGGACTTGCGGATCGGTACTCGTACATGGCCAATGTCACAGACGTCGCTTCGTTTGACGAAAGCTTATTTGCATATGTCAAGACCACAGGCGACTATTTGTTACCACTCGGTTGCAACAGCGACTACGGTAATGGTGCACCTTATGCGCGATACTCACTGTCACGAATATGTGCCGGTTTGATCCAAGACGTCAACAATTCGCTACCATGTAACTATGAACACAATCTGACGCCACCTCCACTATGCAAAACAACATGTGATGCTTGGATCAGCAGCATCGAGACGATTACGAGCGATACAAGTGTATGTCAAGATTCAGTACTACGCAATAACACGATATCCAATCTGCAGAATCAGTGTGCATCGTGGCAAGGATACAATGGGACAGCGTCAGAAAGTTGTATATCAGGGTCAGTGAATGAACCTGGCAATTGTGGTACGTGTTTCCTTTGGGTTGGCATATGCAGTTTTGCAGATTTAGTTTGGATAGCATAGTATATAGTTAATTAGTTAGGCTACAGCGGGGTTGCTTATGGATTGGAAAGAGAGAAGGAGGGGGGGGGTGGGCACTGCATAGGGGTTGGAAATAGTAATTTATTTTTCACTTGCATAAATGACGATGATCTAATATCTTTTTCGCACACATATCAGGATTCCAGGATGACATGGAAACGGCCTGTCAGTTTTGCGAATCCAGCACGGATTCTTGTTGCCAAAGTGTGTCATGCAAAAAAGGACTATCTGCAGGAGCTGTCGCAGGGATAGTCGTGGGGTGCGTTGTCGGAACGGCTTTGATTGCATTAGCGGCATTTTGTTTTTGCACACGACGGAAACGGGTACGGAACGATCGTTTCAAATTCACAACCTACGTAGCGCCACCACGAGACGAATATGCGAATCACAGAGACAGCAGCCGCACATCAACATTGCCCCTCAACAGCAGCAGTAGCACCAAGGACAACCACAACAGCATGAACAGCAACACCATGAACAATGAGCCACCGTCATCCTCCTCTTGCGGTAGCAATGACTTTAACGACAACATACCTACGCCTTTAGCATCTGCACCGCCACCCGCGCCGCCGCCGCCGCCGCCACCCTCTGCTTTGCAGCAGCCGCGACCCGAAGATCTGTATATGGTTGTCCATCCATACCCGCCACAGATGGGCGACGAGCTAGGTTTACATGTCGGTGATATCATATACGTGGCAATGCCCTTTGACGATGGATGGGCGCTTGGCATTAACGCCATGACAGGATTGAAGGGTGCATTCCCAATGGTATGTGTCAAGCCTGTACCCAGAGACGTGCTAGACGAGATGATGGCTTCACAAGCATCATCAGAAGACGACTCGTCCAAGGTGTTGATTGAAGACGGTGACGACATGGTGCTGCAGCACCAGCAGCAGCACCAGCAGCAGCAGCAACAGCGTCAAGAACTAGAGTATCTCAGCGAACAGCAACGCGCGCTACATCAAAACAACGTCCATTACCATCCAGGAGAAGAAGAAAATCCGTTTGCCGATACACCGCCACCACCTACAATCCGTTATCCCCAGACGCGTCCTCAGACCCCGCCAAGACTACAGTTGATCAACGTGGACCGACTCAAGGAAAGCGTACGACGATCCATGAGTCTTGGAGCATTTACCCACACAGCGTTACCGCGGTCAGAACTGACCAATCACAGCAACATACCCAAGCGGACAGCAAGCATGCGTACATCTACTTATGGCTACGCCGAGGCCGAGAGCCCCACATCACCGACTTTAAATACACCCTTTTTCGATGTAAAACCATTATCCAACACAACTGCCGCCGCCGCCATCTCTCGCTTTGAACAACAACAACAGCCTAGCCACCATCACCACCACCTCCATGATACCTACGAACTCCATGAACAACGCCATAGCAGTAATAGTAGTAGCACTAGCAGTAGTGATCACTTTCAATGGAATTCAAGGTCTAAAGGTTGATTTCGAAAAAAAAAAAAGAAATCAAAAACATTTATACAGACAGACATATCATCCATTGCATTGGTTAATTCTGTTCTTTTTTTTCTTTTTGCTTATATGGTGCCTGGTGAAGGGTAGGGGGTGCTGGGAATGGCCGTGACTATGCTGATTGGGCCAACTCGTCATTTGATATGTATCAGCAGTATTTAAATGATTCACTACAGCCTGTCATGTACCCAACGTCATAGCTTTCCCTGCCATGTAATTCTACGTCGCTCAAATATGCACGATTACATAGCAACAGCTGTTAGAGGTACACATCATCCTCGTAAAAAGAAGACATATGGCGATAACTTTGGGCCATCTTTGTATTTCTCCCATCCGCTATTCTTTGCAAGCAAGGAGATGATTTAGGCTTCATACCATTTGATGTAGAGATTTGATTACCATCTCAATTGATTAGCAGCTAAATATATTCAAATACTGATAACATGACATGAATTGGATGGACGATTGATAGCCTCGTTGTGGACGAGAGGAGGGCAGCTACCCATCGCTATGTAAGTTACCTTTGGTAGAAAAAGGTTAGCTGTCAAGTTATCAGCATATATGTATGTCATCGATAGCTCTTGGTATCTCATGTTGCTTTTCGCTATTCTCAACAGCAGTGTACTGTAGCAAAAGAGTGGGAGCAGTCTCTTTTGTAAAATGTAATAAAAAGGTAAGGGATGCAAGTTATCATGTCATAAATGAAAGGAAAATACACAATATATTTTGTATCACTTTGATCCGTATACAGCCCTATCTATTTTTGTGCTCCCTCTAGAAATTTTTTGTTTTGAATAGCCAAACGTACATAAGTTTGGTATATTTCTCCAAGTGATCCCCGGGGAAACGCATGAAATGAGAGGGAATAAGGTGGGGTTCAATGACGTTGATGTACAATACACTGAGGCATTCATGATGTGGAAAAGTAGCCAGTAGTAGCGATGCTTATTAGTAGCAGGTTTTATTGGTTATACCACAGTAAAGGAAGGTAGTGAGGCATAACTACTTGGTGTGTGGGGGGGGGGAACAAAGATGTGCCGCACATAGAAAAGCAACTTGAATTGCCAAAACAGATTTTTTCTGGCAAAAGCTCGGATTGTGGAACGTCCCCGGGTAATGTCAGCGCGCTTTAAAGTCATCGCTTGGGAAATGTTTTAGAAAATGACCATTCCAAGTTTAAATTACCTTGTGTCTCCTGAATAATACACCCGCCTATCCTCCTCCACTAACTAGAAACTCTTGTCAAAAAAAAAAAAAGCATGAAGCTTTTTGAAGCCTTCCCTTTCCGTTTCGCATAGAACCAACAAGGAGGTCTACGCAGGTAACGAGGATTCGGATTTCTAAACAATGAAATAAAAAATAATAAGAAAAGAGGAGGTGTCGTCGTTGTCGCCGATTCAACGCAATGGGCGTACAGAGATCTTCCTGGTTGGCGCAGATCATTAAAGCGATTAAATGAGCCTTTTGCAGGCAATTTAACTCCAACGCTTTCCTGGGTTTCTTCGTTTCTTTCTTTTTGGTTAGCAGCGCGCTTTTTTCTTTTTCAGTTTTGGAAGACAGAGAAAAGAAACCAAACTGCTCCTTCTTCCTCTTCTCTTCCTATCCCTCTCTCTCTTCTCTTCTTTCCATTCTGCCGTCCACCCCCATATCACCAACCATCCATATCTCATATTATGACTCTATCATCATCATTAATAATAATAATACTACCATAATAGCATACACATAGAACAACAGCACTCATACCCGACCACCATTAGCTCATTGACCCTTGGCTAAAACCTCACCATCACCATTCTGCCCAATCTCAGTCGCTCTCATTCCCCACACACACACACACAACACAGCACCCGCCATGGCAGTAATACACCAGCAACGAGTGGGAATTCTCTTCTGTGCCACCCTCACCTGCTTTTTCCTCGTCATAACGTCTTTTTTTGCATGGTCATCCCACCTGAAAGCAGCACCCAAAAGCACAAAACATCCGCATCCAACCATACCTCTTATCGACTATCTGGATGCCACTCAGCTTGCAGACAGTGGTTCGTCGTCTCGACTTTGGTCACAATCTTGGTATTCAGTGAGCAGCAACAAGATCATCTACAACAACGGCAACAACAAAGAATTAGGTGCGTCTTTCCCATTGTATCCTCATTAATTTACCCCTGAATATTCTCGAACATGATCCACACGCACCTTTTATCTGTTTCCCCCCCCCACCCCAATCGCCTTTACTAATAACTGTGGCTCTTTGATTAGAACATCAACAAAATTTAAGCGACATTGTTGAATTCGCACATACAGTACAGCTTGGTGACGAATCACGGCCTTCGGTCACGGCCATTGTTTTATATAATAACGACATGATTCAGCAACAAGTGACTGCCATACAGTCGCAATCTGTTGTACCAGATTTCGTTTGGATTGTATGTGCAACAGAGGACGAGCAAGTTGTGCTACAACAACAACAGATTCTTCCAAAGAACGCAGAAATATGGATTGGAGATGTACGACGGATACGGTCTAGCACGGATTACGTTTGGATCATTGACAAGGATGTTTTGCCTGGCCACCGGTACCTGGAATTGCTCTTGAAGCTGGCTCAAACGCGCACCTATCGTGAAACTCTTTTGGGACCTGGCAGCAAGCTTGCTCTCGTTGACTCGAGCGAAAGCTCCGCTGTTTCTTGCGAACCTGTAGACGGACATCAGTTTGTCGATGTTGTCAACAGCGCGTGGTTGCTACGTTCCGAATGGCTGTCAGCACTCTCGACCTATGCAAATGATGTTAACGCGCCACTTGGTTATTGGATCAGCCGTCATCTCAAGGTCGAGGTAGGAATCCAATCTGTGGCCTTGCCGAAAGGCGAAAGGGAAAATAATGCGGACTATACCATTAGAATCATATCAGCGGCAACATCACCACCAGCAGCAGCAACAGACGCTTGTGCGAGTATAGAACAGTACCTTGCCAACACGAATGACGACAGTTACGACAGCAGCACTACGCCAAGCTTTATAAACGACGTGATTTTTCAAGGCCAGACAGAGAGCGATGAAGACGAGGGCGACACCACTGAGAATGGTAACATTAAACAGCAAGCAGTCATGTTGTTGGTGGATGAAGAAGATCATCTGGACACTGCATGGCTGCAGCTCGTATGTGAAATGCATACACGAGGAGATAATAACGCTGCAGTGCATCTTGCAACCACCGGTCGCGGAAACTTGGGTGCCAACGAAGTTGTCACAGCACTCACAGTCCATGATGCAAAATGCGCGTCGTCTCTCTCCAAAGACCGCATACACGACCTCCAGCTCAAGCAACCCATTCAACAACTGGTGCCACGACTGACGCGGCTGGTGCAAAGTGCAAAGATCCAAGTGCTAATTCATGTGCAACAAGATGGCTTGGACGCGATACAAACAATGAAGCACATGTTGCCAAATGTAGCAATCATTGGGTTGCCGCATCGCGATCTGAGCCATGTGACATGGATGTCAGAGCTGCCGGTTGATACCCTCCACCGTAGGTGTAATGCTTCATTATTACCCGGCCTCCATTGAACTGCCTTTTTTCTATTGGAAAGGTCGACCCGACGTTACCCCTCGCTCACAAAACTGTAAAATTTACGCTCATTTTATAGAATGGCACGATTTCACAGTCAAATTGGTACTGGCTACGGAGAGCGACGACGCACCACCCTTCCAACGGCTGCTGCAATCAGTGCAAGGCGCTGGATACTTGGGTGATACAGTGGACATTTCGATCTTCATGGAGTATACGAGCAATGTCAAAACACAACGACTCTCGGAAACTCTATTCTGGCCACATGGCGAAAAAGACCTCCGACATCGCATCGTGCCTACGAATCGTGCATCGATGTTTGTCGAATCGTGGTATCCGTCAAGCGACCACGAATATGCAGTGATACTAGACGACGGCATGGAAGTATCGCCGCTGTTCTACATCTGGGTCAAATACAGCATTCTCAAGTACCGGTACACCCCGACGCCACAGCGCAACCTGTTTGGCGTCAGCCTGTATTCGCCACGGATGGTCGACACAGGCAAAGTGCGCGAGCTGTTTGAGCCCCCGAGTGGATACACTCCTTATTTGATGCAAGCGCCATGCAGCATGGGCGGGGGTGCCGTTTATTTTCCTGAACATTGGCGAGAGTTCCACGACTACATGACTGCTCGCATCGCCGACCAAGATTCGCACAAGCTTCAGACAATCGAGGTGCCCGGCGCACGGTCGCGTCGCTGGATGCACTCCTGGCGACGCTATCTTGACGAACTCGTGTATCTGCGGGGCAACGTCATGCTCTACCCGAACTTTGAAGACAACGCCAGTTTCTCGACTCGACACCAACTGCCCGAACACTCCACCAAACACGCTGACGAAGACAATCTTGATCTGCCGGGCGCTGCCAAGGCAGTGGCAGCCTTGTACGATGTGCCGCTCCTCGTCGATACCTTCACGCTACCCGATCGGCACTTGCCGGACTGGGGAGACCTGCCTGTTCTGGACTTGTTTGGGAGACCTGCCACGTTAGAGACGCTCGCTGAGCGAGGGCAGGAATTGCAGCAGCAGGTATCTGCATGCACTGTCACTCGTTCCGCAAAGCACGACTATGATCCCTCTGACCTGCTGTGTCCGTATGCGCGTGTGTTTGTGGAGAAGGAGGAGGAGGATGAGGAGGGCGACGGTGACACGAAGACAAAGAAAAAGAAGACGAAAAAGAACCGTGTATTACCAACAAAGTTGGTGACGCTGTATGTACCCGCTACTGCCACTGCTTCTGATGCTGCTGGAGCTGAAGTTACCGAATAACTAATTATTATCTATTTTATGCGGCACTATTGTAAATATTTTTATTTCCTTCCCTTTTTTTCCAATACATATTACTTTTCTCTCTCTCTCTTTTTGCAACTGAAATCCGCTCTGCGCATATAAACACTCCTTTGGCCTTTGTCTCTCTCACACACACACACACTCTCTTATCCTTTTGGCTTTTCCTGCTATAGCACTTGGTGCTCTTCTTCCATTCGGATGTCGGCCCATTGCCACGGATCGGATAAGGATCCTAATCCTCCACCAGAGATGCCAGAAGACCCTCCGAATAACAATGAGGAATCGACCACAAGTGCTATTCACCAAGGAATTTCCTCAACCCGTCAACAGCAGCATGGCCAACAACAACAACAACAACAACAACAACATCAAAAACAAACACAGCTACAGCCGCTACAAACATCTCAAGATTTAGAAGCAATGAAAAGGCGGCCATATATGCCCAAGTTTGCTACGATCCATACGGACAAGTACCCACAAAACCTTCGAAGAGAATTTCCATTGACCAACTTTGACCGTAATCTTACGGTTGAAAAAGCACGATTTGATCCGCAACCGAATGAACACAAAGAAGTTCCTTCGTCTTCTCCACCACGCGACCAACAGCAACAACAGCAACAACTCCAGCAACCACAACAACAACAGCAACAGCAACAGCAGCAGCAGCATAACAATAGTAATAATCAACAATCACAGAACCTGCTACAGCAGCCACAACCACAGCAACAGCAACAGCAACAGCAACAACTCCAGCATCCTCATCATCCACGACCTTCTTCTCCCCCAACCAACACACCTAATAGCATCACTCCTTCTGCTTCGAGTAATGGCATCCACACACCATCCAGTACATTCTCTGTAACCAATACAAAACCAGCTCGACCACCCGCAAAGTCCAAAAGCGAGGTAAGTAATTAAAAATAATGCTCCTTGCTTATGCTGCTCAAGCAATTCACGCATCATCATCCCTTTCTTTTTTTTCTTCTCCACCACCTCCTTCTCTTTTCTCTTAGGGAGATCGAGCTACCCGCAATACAGTCAAAAAGCGTCGACGACCTCCTCCACCCATGAGTGGCACTGCCACTCCCGCCGAAGTGTTTCATCGAAATCTAATTGACGCTGTCTCGAATGTAGAAGGTATTGCAATCGTTTTGGCTAGACAAGCTGCTGAAATGGTGTACTTGGCTTATAACGTGTCTTATATATAACTAGACTCTGACGAAAATGAGCAGTATGTGTACTCTTACGGTGGTACGGCGATTGATCATGCCTCGTATCATTCTGACCTCGTATATCGTCCACAATCCATTCGATCCACACCGGCATCACCTATGCATGACTCTTCATTTCGTCGCATCAGCCCAATATCTAGGACGAGTAGCTTTTTTGGAGATTTTTTCCGATCTCTTACCCGTCAGCAGCAAATAGCGACGACCGTTGTTGACGAAGAAGATCCGCATGCATCATCATCATTACCACCACATCACCGTCCCAAACTGCGAAGCAATGTCATGGACCATCGGCCCAAACAGCTGCAGGCAAGCGAGACATGGGAGCCGCATCATTGGTACGACACTAAACGTTCAAATCTTCGCACACCACCTCATCATCTACTTGGAGGCTTACCGCCTGCACCTGGGTCGGCTCCTCACTCTCTTCATCCCAATAATCATCATCCATCACAACAACAACAACAAAATCAGAATCATCATCATGCCGCAGCAGCAGCAATACAAGCACAACCTCGCCATAGGCAGCGAATATACCCAGAAGCATATCATACCGACGGATACAGCAGTGACGACGAAGGAGCACCCTTATTGTTTCGAAGATCAGGTCGCTACTACCGTAACAACAATAACAAATTCAACAAAATACGACCCTGGTCACGCATTGTTCGAAACATCGTGTGTGGCCTATTGCTAGCTGTGCTATGCCTCATCTTTCTTGTGATCTATCGTGCTAAACCACTGACCGATATCTCCGTGGAAATGGGTCGTGTATTAGCCAGCGACAAGGAGTTGATCTTTGACTTGCGGGTCAAGGCAAATAACTGGAACTGGTGGACGGTTCATGTGGCGGACGCGGATATCAGCGTGTTTGCGTTCAGTCAAGTGGTGCCGCTCTATATCGCTACAGCGAACGACACTTACAATGACAACTTTAATAAAACGGATACGGTGGGGGCTCATCCAAAGGGCGTGGATCCGGCCGAATTCTTGGGCAGCTTCTACCGGTTTGACGAGCCTCTATCCTTCTCTCCAGCCATGCTATCTCCCGACTATGACCCCTTCGAAGCCAGTAGCCAAATCCGGATAAAATCGCCAGGTGGCGACGGCAGCGGGAATCAGCGTTGGTCGCGGATCATTCGGTACCCATACGGATTGGTAGCTCGAGGTGTGCTCAAGTATCGACCGTTTCCTCTAGGCAGCTTTTACCCACAGTCGGTTGCCATCTGTGATGTGGCACGTGTAGAACCTACAACGGGCGTTGTTTCAGAAGACCCTGATCAGGGTTATTGCCTGAAAGATGGAAAAAAATTGATAACTAATCCACACATTGTTCTATAATTGACTCCATCGTCCATGAAAAAAGTGGAAAAAATAACGTTAATATCTATAGGAGGACTTAAAAAATCCTCATTAATAAAAGCAAATTAAAAACAATTAAGCACAACGAGAGGGAATCGAACCATCAGAGAAAGTATTTCATAAACCAGATCAGCAGCAGCAGCCAAGGCAGAGTGATCTGTCCTGCACTATCGTACGCGGGGCGAAAGCTCTGCCTGTAATTAAGTGCTGTTTGTGAGTATCATAAAGTGGTGATGAAGATTAGAATAGCGAGATCTTTTACAATCACTTACAATATCAGCACCAACCAAGTCCAATCGATGTATAATTCTGCGCAATTTGCGACATTAAAAAATCAAGTATATATTGTGGATGCATGTAGTGAGTTGAAGGTAGTGTTTTATCATGCAAAACGAGTTGTATATATAGTAAAAGAAAAGAGGGAAAACAGATATAGTGTAGAAGATTATATATATATATATATGTGTGATAGAGAGAAATGTTCCTATTGCAAAGGGGTACCGCGTCGTGATCGTGATCGTGGTCATCATCGCCTGTTTTAAACTTGGGCATCAGCACCAAATTCGCCTTCCAGACCTGGCTCCAACAATGCGGCATGGCCTAAAACAACAATCGCAGCTGCGCCTATAACAATATACAGCAGTTAGCACTGGTGTCATGTGATATAGTTCCCTCGCTTCTCTATGTTGTGCTCTGATACATAGTATGCATCAAATCCAGAGATATGTTGTTGAACCCG
Organism: Zychaea mexicana; assembly: GCF_025766255.1. Classification (NCBI taxonomy): domain Eukaryota; kingdom Fungi; phylum Mucoromycota; class Mucoromycetes; order Mucorales; family Lichtheimiaceae; genus Zychaea; species Zychaea mexicana. The sequence continues at coordinate 49,468 of NW_026516743.1, read as the reverse complement.
CACCCAACGTACCAATAATCCAAAAAATTGCACTCGTTACGCCAGAGAAGAGCAGCAGGATCAACGATGCACCGGCATATCCGGAATACAGTGATGAAGGTGAAATAGTAGTACCACCAATTGTCAACGGACCATTCAATCGTGAGATTACATAGAAACCGCCAAAGATGAAACCAATCGTGAACACCAACCACCAATTCGTGATTCTAACAGGATTCCCGCCCCAAATATAACACAATGAGCTTCATTCTACTTTTCCAATATCCATAGCCTCAACCCCACAATCAAGTCTGAGAAGCTTGGTGTATATTATACTACAATAGTATACATACACTGCATAAATGGCAAGGCCCAAGACGATGAGCGAGTAGTTGGCAGCAAAGTATTGCAAGTTATAGCTGTCGTATATACAAAAAAGAACAAGTGTTATTGAAACTGCAAAACAGCAATGGTGAATTTGTTTTTCTACAGGAGTGCCTTTTAGGCTAATTACATACTTCCATCGTTTGGTGATTTCTGAAAATGAGGTAGTGAAATTGAATCTGTTCTTATCGAAAAAGTCGCTCAGGGGTCGTAGGTTGGATAGCTTCTCTTGACGGAATTTTTTAAGAGTATCCAAGGATGAGCCAAGGCGCGACTCTGCTTCTGCGGCCATGGCGTTACCGACATGCTGTGCTGCAGCTCCGGAAAGAAGTGGTTCGGCGGTGCTCATGATTATATTGTGTGTGTGTGTCCTTAGTGGAAGAAGAGGTACCAAAAAAAAAAAAAGTTTAGGTGTGGTATTTTAATTGGAAAAAGAGAAGGGTGTCCTTGGCGTGCCTTTGCCACTTGGCATTTTCCACACCTTTTTCCATCCCGCCCCGCCACAATTAGTTTTTAAGACCCCGCTGTGTGCGGCAGCATTTAGGACCATCTTGAGTGAAATGACGCGAATTGTTTGTTAATGTCTAACATACAGCCAGTGTGCAGGTTCCATAACATTCCTTCTAACCATATGAGGACAGACTGGAATATACACTTATTAAAGGCGTTTTCTATCAAGAGATTTATACATGATTAAACTAATTTGAATTTTAGCCGGACCTTTTTTTGTTGTGTATTATAGATTGCAAAGTTATGCTGGATTGATTTCTCTTAAGTGTCACATTTTCATTGGCAGCATCGTTTTTCTTGGACCAAGGCTTGGCAGCAGTGCTATCCTGCATAGCACCGTGACTATTACATAGATGACCTTGTATACACAGCTATCCTTACGTGCGACATGTGGATAATAGAGTTGTTCTCGTGATTGATCTCTTGATCAAAGTGATAATGGCAATAATAACAGCCAGCCCAACGGTAATCATGTTTCCTGTTAGGAATTGATTGTTATGGAGGTCGGTTGCTATGATGACAGTTGTTACTGCTGGTTGCTACGGCAACCGTGTATACACCTGCTCTCTACTACTGTTCAGCTTCTTCTTTACAACCTTAGCCTTTCAGTTGAGTCCAAAATACTGTAAACACCGAGACATTGAGTTAAGAGAAATTCGTGCCTGGATACATAAATCCAATTGATTTAAAAAGAATCAGCTTATTCTAATAAAAAATGAGTATATTGTATATGCGTACAGTAGGAAATGAGAGTGAAAAAGATAAAAGGTGATGTATATAATATGTAAATTTGTGCATTTTAATCGTCGTTGTTCCAATCATCCATGTCTTCGATAACTGTAACAGTTGTCAACGCTGAGGCGGATTTGAACTCCTTGACTTCTGCTTCTTTTTTAGAGCTTTCTTCCTTTGTTTCCTCGCTGTCAGTGAATACAGTTTCTTCTTGGTCCCCACCCTCGTTATCTGATAAACCACCTACATAGTGCACAAAAAGGCTTAGTCACTGCTGTATATATGCTATTCGTTAGTAGGCCAATTATTTTTTTTTACCATTTAATGCGGCTTGCATATGGGCAAGCCGTTCTTCCAATTGCCGCTTTCGTTCTGCTTTAAGTGCTGCTCTATCTCGAATCTTTTCCTGTCGTAACCGTTCTTGCCAGTTTTCTTGTGCTTTCTTTTTTCGTTCCACTTTACGTTTATGGAATCCCGTCAGATATTCTCTACATTAGAGAGAAATTCATCAAGTGAATACAAAAGAATGGATTGATGAATCGATTGTGTATCCCATTCTCGAGAGAGATCGTCATTCTTACTTTCTTGATTCAGGATCAAAATCAACTCGTTCCACTCTTTCTTTCTTTATTTTCCGTTTCTTTGCATAGGCTTTCGAGCCGGCTGTGAGGATATCGGTGTTTTTGACTTTTTTGTTGGGTGCTTTGGGCATTGCTGAGATTGCTGGTTTGTTGAAACAAGTTAAACAATTTTCTCGTTTTCGTTTTTTTTTCATTTCCTGTCAAAGGAACGGAGACTGGAATTCGCCCTAATGCACGAAAGCAGATTTTTTTTGGAGTGTAAAGCGTCAAGGATATCGATTTTCGACGCCATAAAATTCATCAACAAAGATTAGGTTTTCTTTAACTTCTGTGTATTGAATACATAGCTAGAGGCTCGGGCGAGAAACTCGCAGTAGCAACGGATTGATTTTAGATCATGTTCTACGGTTATATGAGGAAATTGTTGTTGCTATTAGCAATCCACTTGTCTAAGCAGAAACTCATGATGACGATTCTCATAAAAGCGTACTTAAACAAGTGTCTCCTTGGAGGAAGACAAAAGGCACAATACTACTCTTGGCTGTTAGCATTTTTGCATTGAATTTTCGATAATTTGGCATATAAAGTATATATATTTTTTCCAGCTTTTCATTTTCAGCCCCAAGCGAAAACACTTCCTTCTTGAACAATATGGTTTTATACTTTAAAAGCAAAGGTACGCAAGCATACAAGTTACATTAGTATCACGAGCCAAAAACACATTGACAGGAAATCGCAATTATTTTTGCTCTGTTGCTAGTCGTAGATCCTCCTGTCACCATTTACATGGGAAAGGACAAGTTTGAAAGTAAACCTTGCTAAAATGATCTGTTTCTAAGCGGTAACAAAGTGTCAATGCTGACAAAGATCGCGGGTTGCTTCTTCTTTTTGTAGACGAGGATCTAATCAAGTATGGCTTTCCAGAAGATATTTGGTAGTATATGTTTTCTTGTTTTGTTGCGATTCGCGTGTGGTGTGTTTTGAGATTAAGTAACAGCTTATATGACTGAAATTTCTGTTGTGAAGGGTATGTACATAGAAACAAAGTGCGCGCAGCAAATTTCCAGGGAAATAACATGGGTACATGTGTTAGTTTCACGTTGATAAATTGTCGAGTGCACACGTCTACGTTCGCTTGGAGCCCGGCCAAACATGGGATGATATTCCCGAAGCCGTCATTGAGGATTGTGCACAACTTGTCAAAGCCAACAGTATCGAGGGTAATCAATGGTTCTTTACCAAAATATTTCGTTCGATCTCTTTCTTTCTCCCTCTGTCTGGCTCTTTGACATGGAGAGACAACGGACAACATTAACCCAATGCAATGATGTGATTAATTAGGCAACAAGAGGAACAATATCACTGTGATTTATACGCCTTGGGATAATCTTAAAAAGACACCCGGCATGGAAACTGGTCAAGTCACCTTTTTCAACCATAAAAAAGTCAGACGAGTCCATGTCGAAAAGCGCATCAACGAGATCGTCAATCGACTCAACAAGACCAAAGAAGTGCGAGAAACTGATCTTATGCAGGAAAAGATTCAACGGGAAAAGATTGACCGGAAAAAGGCGAGAGAGGATGAATTCATCATGGTAAAACTTTTTATAATTCTTAAGAGTTCGTTGGGAATGTGACAAAATGTACGCGCTACTAGCTATAAACTTATTCTATTGTTGGTAGAAAGAGGAGGCGCAACGCATGGCAGCTGAGAAACGGAAAGCTGAAAAGGAGATCAACGAGATGTTTGACGAAAGCCGTATGCACAGTAACTGGCGGGAGCATGAGGTGGAGGATATCAATGAAGCTGAAGAAGACTTTATGTGAAAATAAAAACAATTTTAAAATGAATCAACACGTATGCTACAGCCATTTACACGTAACTGGGGATTACGCCTCAGTGTTTAGAGATTCACCAGGTATTGTACTTACCATTTCCCCCTCAGCTGCAATTGAGCAGTGCATTTCTCGAAAATGAAGCGGTTTAGCACGTCTCGATCGTAACTATCACACACAAATTACCGCAGGATGGTACTCGGCCTATTTTTAAACGATGACAAAAAGCAAATTCAACCCCAGTGGTACCACACACGCGTTTGAAACGGTTGTATATGTCTTACTCAAAGCTTATTAATGGAGCGACTACACCGTTCGGTTTATTACGTGGATAAATAGACTCATAGGAAATGAAAAAAATCGCATATGACACGTTGTCGTGCAATCGCATCTCCAAGTTATAAGGTTATTTGCATCTATTTGGGAATTTGCAATAAACAGGCCCAACCGTATGACATTTATGCAGCTATTTTTGACTATTGAGCGAGTTAGTCTACTTCGGCATCTAATTGTGGAAGAGTTCCTCGGTTAAAGACGGCGAATTTTCGCTTCCGAGGAATAGAAAAATAACTTTTCAGGGAAGCCCACCCACAACCTCGTCGTTTCGTCAGGGCATTTCATGAAAGTGCTGGGGATCTTTGTAGCACTTGTTGCCAAGCCCTTGTTAGCTGAAAGATCAGGTGAAGCACGACCTTGAGGTCGATCTGGTTCTAGAACCGTTGCGAAAAAAAACAATGCTGCGTCTTTTTGCAGCAAAGAATAAAAGTTTGAGAATGAAAATGGACACGTGTCCTTTGTCAAGTCAGAATTATATTTCTGGACAGAATTTATATTTATCTACTAGCTTAATACATGTAGAATGCTAACTACGTGGGATTTCTCCTTTTTACGGGGATGTCATTAAAAACGGCTGCACTATGAGTAGATATTAAAACAGGCCAAGTTTGCTTTGGGTCTGGAAAACAAAGGACGTGCGCTAATTGGTTTAGTTGCTATTAATATTCAGACGGATCCGAGGTGGCCGAAACACTGATTTGCACCGGCGACGACGATCTTCTTTGAGCCGGCATTACCAGACTTCTGTCGTGCCACGTCGAAACGATGCCATTTGTCGTTTAGCGGGCAAGCTAAAACCCAGACTTGCCTTTTTGGGGCAAGGTTTCAAAACCTTTTTTTAGCCGCTACATAAAAAAATCCTCGGCATATATAATAACGTCCTTTCCCTGCCCTTGCTCATCATTGAATCTATCTTCTCTATTTCTTCCATCGTATTCTTTCTATACCCTTGCTAGTGCATATGTCGCTATCTCTGTCAACTGCTGCTCCTTTTCCAGCGGACGAGCGTCGTATCAGTCGCAAACTGACAATCAACATCGAACAGAGCCTCATCAATGTCCGGCCGGTCATTAAAGGTATTGTATTTCTCTTTTTCCATAAAAACCACATTGGACCCTTTTTTTAATAACAGTGCTACCACTTTGTTTAGGTGCAATTAAAGAAGCCGCACACACCTTGGCGGATGCCTACGCCGGCAATGCCATGTTTGACTGTGGCCTCGATCACCGCAAACACGACGAGTTTCTGTATACCCTTTTCAAGACCATGATCAACAACGCAACCCTCCAAAGTCGTGACTACGCCATCCAAGTAGAAGGATGCACAGGTGTGCTCGTGTGGACAAACCAGCCACAGGGCTATCATTGGCCACAGGTTTTTGGCACGGCCAAGTTGGCAAGCTTCATCGGCTGGGCCGCAGCGTTAAAGGCAACCATCCAAAACCAGCCCTCGAGTGATAAGATCCGACGCAAGATCATGAAGCAGTATCCGTACTATATCACCATCGGTTACATGGGGGTTCTGCCACATGAGCAACGCAAGGGATTCGGCTCGGCATTGCTTCAGCACCTCACGGACAAGGCGGACACGGCCCAGCATCCGATCTGTGTCCAGGTGAACGATGACAAGGCGATCAAATTTTTCGAAAAGCACGGATTTACTATTGCTGCCAATCTCAAGAACCAATCCGTGTTCATGCTGCGTGAGCCGGTGGTCGCTAGCACCAACAGCGAACCCAAGCCGCTGCGTATCCGTCCTGGCCGACGTATTTCGGATTACTAGTTCTGTTAAACATTATATTGATTTCCCACAACATTGACGCAAAAAGTTTCTGATTTCCACTGCATTTGCTGTAATTTCCTACTCCACACTGCTACACTACTTTTTTATTCTACTGCTATTACCCACTATTTTATAATCATCATCATTCGATCCATTATGTAAATACACCGTTACCATCCCATCCCCCCCAATTGCATACTACATCTTTAATACACAAAGAAAACAAAAGAGTTTTGTTTGAATTCTACCAGTCGAGTTTTTTATTATTTTCGCCCGCAGGGCATTGGTCTGCTGGAACAGGACATGCATTAAGTGTAGCCCAGCCACCACCTGAACGACCCGCCTTTTCTAAAGCAAACTCCCAGTAATGAAGAGTGCACATAAGTATCGGCCCAATTTCTGGAGGATATTCGTCCTCTGCCACTTCACCAAGGTACGATAGATCGGCACCGGCATGCGGGCAATATCGATCTGCCGTATACTGTTTACCGCTCGTCAAAGTCACCAAAATCCGTTCTTTATCTGACGGGTCGACTTCAATCGTTGGTTCGGCGTCGTCGTCAGGAGCAGCACTGCCGGTGTTATTACTACTGGTAGCAGGTTCTGGTGTATCCGTGGCAGTTTTTTCTTTTTCTTCAACTGCTGCCACTGCTGTATCTATTGTATTATTTGCTGGCGACTTTCTTTCTTCTTTTGTGTCCTCCTTCACAGAAATCTTTACTGCTGTGTTGGTTGATACCGACGTCGTACTAGTAGCAGTAGTAGTAGTAGTTATAGGAGACGCTGCCGTTATTGCCGAGTTGTTGTCATTACTCTGTTCTGAAAGGGCCGGTTTGTTTTCGGGCTGTGTCTTGATTGTGGATTCGGTAGTGATTTGTAATTGAGCGACGGAATCTACAGCGTCTTGGACCTCATTGACTCGTTTGTATTTAATTGTTGGTACGAACATGGTATATTTTTATTAGAGACAATTGAATTATTCGTAGATCATCGTACTCTCCGCAACGAAAACGAGACTATGTGAGTCACACTTCTGCTGTTCCTGCATTTTTTTTTCTCACTGTGAGAATCTTTGACATATTTTGCGTCTCGGACTGTCCCGATTATACCGTCTTCTCGAAGAGATATGCTATTGATCCAGTCGTACAGCACTATATGTAATCAGGTGTGCGCACGCAAGGAGTCATGTGATGGTGATAAGAGTGCATCAAAGCGTGGTAATAACATGAGTCAGTGATTTACTGTCATCATCGGAATAGGTTTTTGCAGGTCTTTGATGATATCGGTTTGAGTGGCTATGAGCATTTGCTGGTATGAACAAACTAAAAGGTGATGTACTTGGCTGTTGACACAAAAAACGATACTTGCAGCAATTGTAGATGTGCATATTCTTCACCACGAGCGCAAGGTTTTTGCAAAAAGGACTAGGATATTTACACGCTTTATTGAATTATACTTCAATAAAGGTCATACTTCACTATAATAAGAATAATCGTCATCATCCTCTTCTTCTATAGTTATATTTACATGCTTGATCTTGCTATTTACATATGGTATAACGCTTTCTGAAACTGTTGCACACGCATCAACTGTTAGGTTTTGTAAGCTCTTTGCATTGTCCACCACATATCGAATTCCTTTGTCCGTGACCTCCGATAGCCCTCCCAAATACAGTTTCTCAAGGTTCTTAATGCTACAGAGCAGCTCAAGGACACTGTCATCCACAAGATCCAAGTTCGAAAAATCAATTTCCATCAGTCGTCCATCAGGTTTGCTCGCACGTCGTATGAAATTCTTTACCCCATCCTTCGTAACCCTGGAGTTTTCGTTAAATTCGATGCTTTCGATCGTTTTGAGCTCAGCAAGTGCAGCCAAGATATCATCCGTGATGGCATCGTTCTTGAAAAGTCTGACGCGCCGCAGCTTTTGTTCGGAATCTGGGAGTCCAGCGTACTTTTTAAACACTTGCATAAGACGTCCGTCGCTTTTTCGAATACCATCATCGTCCTCCCTTGAGGAAACAATTGAAAAGTCCAACCGTTCGATCGGTGGAAGATGCAGCAGGGTATCCGCTATTTGGTATGCATTGGATGAGTTCACCGCGTTAAAAAGTTTGAGCGTCTTGCATGACTCAATCGTCTTTAATAAAAATGTTTCGAACACTCCATGATCATCGGCCCAGTACGTCAGTTCTTCCAGCCGCTCTAACCTGAGTTCGCCATTATCCGGATCGGGGTGATATCGATCTCCAGGCCATATATTGGCATATACCCGTTCCAGTGTTCTTGCATGCTTGTATACCAATCGCATAAACTTATTTATGGGCGCGCCTGTGTCGCCATTTGGTGTGTAGATGCCACGGAGACCTGGTTCCTTGGGATATTTATCGTTATGTAGCTCGTTCAGTTGCGGAATGCAAAAGTTCATGTTGTATCCAAATAGCTCCAAATTTTCACAGTATTCGTAGACGACGTCCAAAATAGTAGGAGTGCAATTGTCGTATAATAATAGCCGGCGGAGGTTTGGGCACCACTTCACGAGTGGTTTCAGCGCATCACCCGAGGTCGAACCCGTCGTCAATGACATGTCAATAAGTGCACGATGCGGTTCTCCCAAGTACTCCAGATCACCAAGAATTGCTGCAAGCGAGTTTCTTGTACCCACGATCAGCGTTTTCAAATGCGTGCAGTAAAAGAGTATATCCGATAATCGTGGCGGAGCTGTGTTCTGACATTCGAGTTCCAGTTTCGTCAAAGTATTTCGCATTTTCCATAGACCGGTTGTCCACGACATCATGCTGTTCGCCGTCATATGGCTGACTATGGCTTCTGTAAGGAGAAACCGATCAGTTATACATGATTAGTGAGTAATTATCTGCACTTGTCTAAAAATCTGCTCAGTGCAAGAAAATCATACATACCCGTCAAAGTCAATGATCGGATCTTCTTAAAGTCGCCATTTTCGAGGTGGCTCAGATATTTTAGCCATATTTCATCTTCATGGGTATCGATTCGTAGGTTTTTGATGTGTTTTACTACGTACGGTATTGCACGTACAGTCATAGCATCTGATACAATATCAATATTGTTGGCTATAGTTGCCCACGCCAGCGGACAAGCTGCTACGCGTTCGCGCCATGTCTTTGAGACATCCAGAAGCATCGCCCTTTCTTTTTCTGACAACAATGTTATGATATCATCGAGGATTCCAAGCGGAAGAGCACTAACAAGATCGAAGCGGTGCTCGTTTTTTTGGTCGGCCATCGTTTTGCATTCCAATAAGCGAGAATATGCTGGATTGTCCCGAGGTACTTTTTCCAGGGCTTCTCCGTATATTTCAACTGCTTTTCCCGACTTGCCTTGCATACACAACAAATTTCCCAATCGGAGGTACCCAGCCGCAATGGAGGATTCATAGGTAATCATGGCTTCTGCATCTTTGACAGCCGCTTCAAAGTTGCTTTTCATTCCAAAAGCGTAAGCGCGATGGTCAAGTACCGTCAAGAGCTGCAGCCGCTGTATTTGGGTTATGGCTTTGGAAGCGCGTTCAATCGTGTCTTCATAATTACGCTTATTGAAAGCGGCTTTGACATTGTCAAATGGTTCAGTGCTTGGAAATTGATCGATATGTGTAAAAGTTGGCAACAATGGCGTTCCTGTTGCTTGCATCTATAACGCGGGGGGGGGGAATGTCAGTTCCGCTATTTCCGTTAGGTGCATACACTTTTGGTGTTTATAGAGGAAATGGCTACTTTTAATAACGCACCTGCGATCAAAAGTTGAAAAAGTGAAAATTACACGATCTAGCTCTTTATACAGTTGAGTGTATTTAAATAGGAAAATAAAAAGCTAGGTGCCTCCTCCTCGATGAGGGTGATGGTACACTGCAAAGGACGAGGCGCAGCACTTGTAGCACAATTATTGCGGCGCAGCTAAATTCAATGAGTTGCTTCATGCAAAGCCACAAGCGCACCGTTTTTAATGCGGATGACTCTGGAAGCTGAGAAGCTTCGTGATTCATCATTTCAAGCATTTCTATTTGCACTTGTAGATGATACGGAGTATATATATAGGATATAAACATGGAAAAGAAGAAAAGCGCTTTTTTAAAGATAGAAGCAACACATAATAAACGTTCAAGAAAGAGTTATCATGATATGAATGTAGGGAATTCGTTAGCCGTCAATCAGTATTATCTGCTCAAGGATGCATGATAAATTGATCAGGAAGAATCCGAATAAAAGTGAACATACACTGTAGATTTTTTTTACATCACTTCTATATATCGCTACGAGACGTTCCTTATTCAAGGAAACCAACAATAAACGAACAGTGAAAAGTTAGTGTAATGCTTCACAGTAATTCAAACAGGGCTCTTGGATGGGCTCATGTTTTCCCGCGCTTCTAATTTCAGCAACATCTCCGCAGTAGCCGAGTACGTGTAAGTTAAAGAACATAGCATTAACCTATAACATTTATCATTTCTCAAAGAAAAGAAGGGATCCACAGTTGAAGTGCAAATAGACGGGAGCCGTTATAATCAAATGGCATGCACATAGATAGAATTTGTTGACATGAACTGACGTTGTTTACACTTCTTGCTCGTCTATGAGGATGAATGAAATGCGTTAGTATATATAGCTTTCAGGATCCAAAGAATTTTCCTCTTAGGGCTTCTTTCCTAACAGTTACCAACGAGAGTCTGTTATTGTCAGTGAGTGACTAGAACTAGTGTTGTTATCTTCTGAAAGCATATCTAAGGTCGTATGGATGCGCTACTGCCCACAGCACGGATTGTGTTCAAAGGCAATTGCCATCTTGGAGCTTTTCCTCGTCAAAAGTATTCAAACTGCTTAGATGTTCAATCTGTCTTTTATAAAGAAGTGGAACTTTAAAGACTTCTCCATATTGATGCTATGTTCGATTTCTTCAACTCTTTTAACAAGCTCAAGAAAGTAGGATTGCAAAGATAATTATATACAAGTAAGAGAATTAAGAAACTGCATCCTCGTAAATTCAAGCTAGTATCGCTCTGGTTTTCTAATATATCATTTACTGTGTTACTGTGCAAGTAGTGGACCCAATCCTGTTACGCAAGTTAACAATTATAATGTGGCCGTCGTTCCGACAAGAATGATTTATAAACTGTGATTATCACATTACCACCGAGTAGATCAGAGTATACTGTACATACCGCATGGTTTAAGCCTATATGATAGCAGTGTTCTTGCTGCTTGGAAAGAGCTGGGATGGAAGTCAGGACATAGAGAAAGGGAATACATGGACGAAAGTATCGTGAAAGAAACAAGGAGACAACCAGTGCAAAAGTTGGACGGCCATTAATCAGCACATCAGAAGACAAGGATTTATGATGCGTCAAGGATCAAACGGCATATCTTGCTAAGGAGCTCCTGTCATTGCTGCTCTTTTTTTTCGAAAACAACATGTGATTATGATGTTGCTAAATGCTGATATATGATATCTTGTGGTTGTAGGGGAACGGCTCCAAAAGTAGTGCCGATGCAGATGTTATTAATCGTAATAGATGTATATAAAGAGGAAAAGAAACCCTCAGTGAAGCGACACATGCTTCCAACCTGCCAAATAATCTCTCTACTTTTCTCTGTGGGGTTCCTGCTATTTCTGAAAGCAGATCCTCCATTGTTGATCTATCTTCCCGATGCTCTGTCACAAGAAATTACACAGGAGTAATGACAAGGGAGACCGGACAAGAACAAGGTTAAATGTCAGAAAAACCCTCGGGTGAAGTAGAAGTAGTAATGATGATACAAGAATGATACATAAGTTGAGTGTGCAAAAGGTGCTTGATCAGCTGTTGCGGATGGATGGATTGATTAAGGGTTTGTTCTAGCATTATAAATACCAAGCTTCGTTCGATCCTGGATATCTCTTTACTCTTCAACCACTACTACTTCTCGTTTTTTACACACACGCACACACACACAACAGAAATGCATCTCTAAAATCAATTCTGCCTGCAGCTGCCTCGGCACTGCAAACTGCGTTCCGATGGTTCGCCAGTATTCTTTCCTCCGCCTCCGCCTCCTCCTCTTCTGCCTCCTCTGCCTCCTCTGCCTCCTCTGCCTCTTCTGCCTCTTCTGCCTCCATCGCCACCACCAAGGACGACAACCACAACCAGGCCGCTATTGAGCTCGCTGCTGATGATCTAGCATTGATCATAAGCGCGGCGGTCTCGGTTGTGGAGACGGCGGCCTTGGTTCTGAAGGCGGCAGTATCGTTGATGAGGACCGTGTTTCTCATTACCAAGCTCACGGTTCGAACAACGGTTCTGCTAGCCAAGGCTGCCGTCTGGGCCATCAGGATGACATGCTGTATTCTGCAAAGGTATCTATAGTCAGCCACGTTCTTCCTTTTGTACAAAAGTCATGGTTATTATATGTTTGCTAATGCCAGTAACATTTGTTTTGAGCCTGCATTAAAAGGTTATAGAAACAGCAGTCGGTCCACCCCAAATATGTGAGTCATTCGTAAATCCCCAGATAAAAGCATCGCTATGTTGTATCGAGCCATAGACTAATTTCAACTTGACTTAGCAGCGCCACTCTCTGGCGTAACATTTCTGCACTGGCTCGTCTCCGTCGGTCCTAAGGGTATCCTTACTACACTTTGGTTTATCTCTTGCCTCTCTCTCCCTCGCTTTCTACATACTTATCCGCGCAACAATTTTACCAAAAAACGTCAGACGGGGAATGAAACGAAGCATAAAGTCGAAGCCCGTAAACTTACTTGTAATAAGCAAGAACTGTCCATTACGACATTAGCAAAGAAAAATCCTTCCCCGAAACTAATTAAGAAAACCCGTCCCCTACTCTCACTCAACCACTGCAGTGCCGTTACATTCAACCACATCCGGCACTGGCGGGATCGCGATATTACCACCTTTTTTTGTTCATTTATCATATCGAAAAGCTTTTAAATTAATAAATTTAAAACACAAAAGCACCGTGTAACATTCCACGCCTTTATCGTATATCAGTGGTTGCTATGTGCCAGACTATATAGTGCGAGAGTCATGGTGAAGTAATGGTTCATATCGATAACCAAGACTTGAGCATAGAGGTTGCAAGAAAATTTGTGGAGCAGCTGTCGTTGGTATCCCCATAACGGCTCTTGACAATTTCAACAGTGCGCACCCTTCTGTCATATCTTCCTTAATGTCTGGTTTGCAACAGCCCACCATATAAGTCGTCGCTAAAGGGATCAGCTGGGATTTCACTAAACTCATTTGAACAAAGTGATCGCTGGGTAGGATTGGGTTTTCATGATTGGCAAATGGATCGCGCAGAGCCGAGCGACTCAACGCAAGGGATTCCATACCGTCTAACCAATGGTTGTACCGCCTCTCCCGACACTGTCGAATCTGTGGAACCATCCAATCAAAGTGCTCAAGCTTGGCGCTTGGATACGATACAGTTTATGGTCGTGATAGCACCAAAATAAAAGGCAAATCGTTTGCAGACGTTGAGAATGACAGGGAGGCTAGATACCGTGCCATCCAGGGAACGCGTACTCATACACCTGTATTTGGTTTGGTAGATAGCCCAGTGGCACTTTTAGGTATGGTCAGATCGCAAGGGTCCCTTTTTTTCTCTCGAACTTGACTTTTTTTTTGTGTAGCCTGAATGCTCGAAAAGTTACATAATTGGACGTTTCATCCTGCTGACAGACAAGATACTGAGGCTCTGCCTGAGAATATCACTGCCGATGAGTTCCTGACGGAACTTACCATCTATTACCTTTACCAACACCATGTCGTCATCCACACGACTGTATTATGAGGCGTTCACGAAAAGGCAATGGGGCCAATCCGTGTCGAAATTCCATTGGCGGTAGCCTATTTCCCCGGCGAGCTGAACAAGGTAATCCACTGCATGGATCTGGAGAATCATCAAAATGTCTGATGAATAGCAGTATATCAGATGAATGCCAGGGTATCTGTGTATGAGCTTCAAAATATGATAGAGCCGGTAATCCCACTCGGATGATGACCAGCAACCTCCAAAGTAACTCTTTTCAAGAAAGTTCGAGAACTGGTCTAATTAATTACGTTGCGGCGGTTACGTTTAGTTAAAGAGGATGTTCTTTGCAGCTTTTTTCCTTATTTTTTGAAATGATGTCTTGCCTTGTTGATATAGTGAAAAATAGTATCTAAATGTCTTATTACATCTTTATACACATAGCTCAAAAACGCTTTTGGGGTGGAAAAAAATTATCGTTCTATCATTGTATATATATTGTTAATAGTAGATGGTGTCCTGTTTAGAGCAAATCTCGGACAGCTGGGATCGAGCAAATTGTTGGTGTTGATAATTTCTAAAGTATCATTCTTTTGGAGAAACTAATATTTTCCCCTTGTACTGTACTGACGTGAGTCAGCAGGAAGCAAAGGTAGTCTAGGAACGAGGAGCTCAGGAAGAGCGCAACACAGATCTTTCTTCTTTGAATAGTGACAAGTGATGCGTGTGTCAAACCTCGAACGTTCCAACAGCTTTCCCTTGAAACGAAAACTCCGTAGAGTGAAAGCGCATTGTTACGCAACGATTTGGCCAATTTACTTGGTACTCAAAGTGCACAAAGGAATGGCGGGTGAACAAGGTGATCAATGGAGCAACGAGTTACGCGCAAAAGGGTCAAAAGATGTACAGTAGGAAGTCATCGTTTATGGTGTTATTCTTCTGATCGTCCCAATGGATCTTGAAAGCTGCTAAAAAAAACGTAGAACCCGCACAAAAACAAACGAACCGATTAACTTTATCAGCAGCAATGAAAATCAATGAAGGGTGAGTCAGTTTCACTAGCGGCAGCGTATACTTACCATGAGCGGACAGCTTATCTGCGGCAGCACATACATACTTGGATAGAGTATGAATTCGGAATGGATGGAGGGAGGTTACACGGCGTAGTTCAGAGAACTGTTGGCGGATGGCGAAAATTATAAAGCAACAGTAGACAAGCACGCTTCACAGTAAAAGATAACGATCTTTTTTTATATACTGCAGCGTTGGAGTCAAGTGTGTGCTGTATCTATTCCCGCACACAGCACATGCAATCAAAAGATACTAATCAAATGGAATAGTCTGTGGACTACGCTCTATACTCATGCTGTTTACCTTGTTGGGTGAAGAATAGAAACTGGCTGCTGGGAGGATCGTGTTCTTAACGTTTACTAATGCTGGATCAGGAACAACTGATGCCGTAGAACCTGTTTAGTTGTTTACCTTGTCAATCACTCCTGTATTGCCATTTGATTGCTCACAGAAAAGCATTTCTTCCGTGAATCTACATGCTCATTCACATTCGTGTCTTTGTTTTCGCTTGACACGGTGCCGTGCACGGACCCCCTCACAACCAAGCGGCGACAGCATCGGAGGTACAGCAGCCCATGGTGAGAGACACGTACCACTACCGCCGAAGCACGCTTGTCTACTTGACCATCAGGTACCACTCCTCCTTTCATTTCCTTTGGTGCTGTATCTTTTGTTATGCCATAGTAGGCAGCCCACAAGTTGATACGCAACCCGTTATCTGGGCCAATGAGAATTCACGGGGATTTGAAGTCCCGAACGAGAAAAATGTCTATATAAAGCGAGCAATTTCGCCTTTCTTTTTTCTCTTCTCTTCAGTTCGTTTTGGTACAGCTTTGGTCTGTAGTACAGATGCACTGCTCTGTGCCATGATCGGGTCATTGCTTGTGCTGGCTATTGTCATAATTCTTTTGATGATCGGCAGATTCAGTGGTCCGCCCTGAAGAAAATTTGCAATATATACCAGTGGGAATGTGGTCATATACTCCGGCAGCCGATCGTGAACCTTCGGGTGCATGTGATGCCAACGGTATATGTTGGGATAATTGAAACGAACTTTTTTTTATAATTTATTACACACAAATAAGAAAATGATAAACAAAATAAAAATATTTTTTCTTTTTCGCACTTTCCGCATAAGCGTTTTACCGCTTTTGCCTCGCCTTTTTTTTATGTGCACGACAAGTTCCTTTTTCTTTTTTCGCGAACAAAAAGCTAATTACTCCCCCCTCCATCCATTCACAGCTCCGTGCTAAACAAAGCGGGGAACAGTGACAGTGGCTCTGTATCGTAGCCGAAAGTAACACGATCACAATGCTTTGGCACTCTTTTTCACTTTCTGTGTTCGCCTAAATTGCCAAAGCAATTGTCAAGAAAAAAATTGTTATCGAGGATATGGTCGGTTATTTTATAAGAGGCAACGCCAGAGCATACGCCAGCAGACCTGTATAATTGTCAGATCTGTAAAAAATTGGAATGTTTTTTTTTTTCAGCTGTTCGTCTCTCTCACTCTTCCTGCACGTAGCTTATCACAACACAATTTTCTTATCATTTTGGGTTTCACCTGGATCGAAAAGCTTGCACTAATCTTTCCGATGTGCCTGCTTTAAAGCGTGATTCTTGTAACAGCTCTTTCCCTCCCCTTACACCTTCACTTCTCTCTTCCTTTTCTTATTTAACTTTACTTCGTTACATATTTTCAAGGTATGCGTTACCTATTTGAAAGTGATGATCGCTCACCAAAGATATCAGGGGGACCTGTTGAAGATATGATATATTTGCTCTACCAAAACATGCACGCACCCACACACACAGGGATGCTGTGTTTTCCAGGCCAAGCGATTGTTACTAATATATGACTTTTGCGGCTCGCAAACAATAAACCCGAGTATTGATTGAAGCCTTTTCCTTCGTATCGAGAAGTCGATGGTTTTAGAAAGAGCCTGTTCTAATGTGTATCTGCGTATCGCTATGATAGCATAGATTTAATGAAGTTACTGGTGGTTACAATAGATCAATCTTCAGGGTCCCCCTTTTCCAAATAAAATTCAGGTGAGCTACCTGGTTCGACTTGCTTTTCCTTTGTCGGACATATTATTTCACGAGTCCGGATTATGTTATACAGGCTTTGTTCGATTAAAAGCCTCGTGCCAAATTTCTTTTCGCGCGTCCCCTTTCACATACACGTAATATGACTGATTTGATCTCGATTTTGCCTCCCGAATCATTCAGTACATCTTCTCGTTTATCGGACAGCGGGCTGTGTCGAATGTGTGAAAGTATGTCGCCGCTGGTTATACGCGATCCCCACTTACCAGACAGCCCTGTGGACACTGGTGGGAATCTCGCCTGATGCATGGAACAAAAGGAGCGACGCGATGCTTCAATGTTTGGGACAACAAGTCGAATTAGTATACATCAAATCTCAAGCCACGTATAAAGTACTGGAACGACTTGCTTGGCGAAGATACAGCAATCGCTTCCTTGGTGAAGTAAAACGATACTCTTTTTTTTTGCGTTGAGGATCGCGTATTCGGTAGTACTTACTACTGCTTATGCGCAAAAGATATACTAAAGCTTTTTCTTTGTTTTCAATAAAAAAAAATAAGACATCAGCAACCATGTGCATAGCAAACAATTACAACCTATTTTCGACAGTAGCACGTTACTGCCAGGATTCATCAGATATTTCTCGCATACGCTAACTGCTCTGACGATTTCATTTCACACTTGCGATATCTCGCTGCCAATGCTACTGGACTTCTTGCCGTCATTAACGCATCTTTCAGTGATGTTTGATGGCCGCACTAACTTATCAGACGCTACTCTTGAACAAGTTGATGGCAGAAGCAGACACAAAAGGCCACCGATACACAACATTATCTTCTTAAGACTGGACGGTGTTCTCAGTTTTAAATACCGGATCCGTCCCTTATTGCAGCGTTGCTCCCACATCAAGTACTTGATATTATCGCCTTACTCACGATTCAACAACGTATCTCCAACCAACATCTATACAGCTTATGAGCTGTGCCCTCTATTACGCTACATTATGTGGGAATGCAGCGAACCAGTCATAGCAGACAGATGGATTTCACTATCAAGAAGCACGAGTGCTTATATTAAGTAACTGAAAGGAAAGCATCGAATGATGGCGAGGAAGGCAGTATGGCTTATGAACTGCTATTCAACGGCAAGGGACACGAGAGGATCATGCCGATAGTAGTAAAATCGCAGCCGATACTAGAACATTTACGTATGGTCGCCTGTGGTCTTTCTGATATTCATTGCTGGGATGTCTTGGCACGCAACCAATTCACTGGTATGTCAAGCGAAGATTGGTCCCAGATTTTGCTCATGCAGCAACAAAATGAGATCTTGGAAGTTGGAAATCGCGCTGGAATAACGCAATATCTGAACAGCATTATCGCAACCATCGGTACGCTGCAACGGCTCCGTATACTTTCCTTGCGAAATTTCCTTCACATGTTCAGCGAGAATCCTCTTTGCGATCTTACTCCGCTTCGACGTTTGCAACAGCTTGAAAAATGCGTCTCACGAACATACCCATCGACAACCAAGGTCTAATGCAGTTGTGCGAACCATCACAGCACCCACTAGTCAGGAGATTAAGCTTGAACCCGCACATCACCGTACAGTAATAGTGTCGACGACTTTCTCACAGAGGCAGGATGGATTGTGTGGGCACAACGACTTGAGGAAACCAAAATACTGAATCTGGAACTGACAGCCGTGAAAGGTGTTACTGGTGCTGTCCTTGAGCATTTTGAACAAGACGAAAGCTCGGTGCTATTGCGTGTTTCACGGATCTATAGTCTCACCAATGCAGGCATCAATGCTTTTCGTATCATTGAAGGATCTAGTAAAAAGATTGAAGTCGTGGGGTGTTCAGGATTATCTCGGACAGATGATCTTCGTATGCCATACAACATATTTTTAATAATTGAGTACCATTGCGGTGATATTTGCAGTCTGGCTTGTACTTTTATTTATAATGAGCTGATAAACAATATTGGCAGCATGTTTAATTAATCAGTTTTCCAGGTTGGATTGTTGTGATATCTGTATAGTCAAGCAACGATTTAAAATGTTTACATATACACTTACTAGATCCAGGATTGATGGAAAGGCAGCACGATGTGGATCTGGTCGGCAGCGAGTCTGGTGCCCTTTCAAACCTGAGCGAAAGCACAGACTAATTTTTTTTGGTTACCCTATGCTTTCCTTATATATCAGAAATGCTTGTGTACCTCTTTTCGTCACAAAAGGGATCACCTCGCACTCTATATGATATAGTCTCTGTGACAGAAGAGAGAAAAAAAAATGAAGTGAGAATATTCTTTCTTCCGTTGTTGAATAGAAAGACCATCGTCGCCTCCTCCCCTCTCTGTATGCTGTATGTATGCGCATACGCGCGTTCCTGTTCATGTCGGGCAGTGGATTTTTAATGCCCGGTATTTGGATTTCATTGGCCAACGTGCTGCTGCAACTATACTCGAACCGCTTTGAGAGTTATACTACGCAGAGGACTTATTGGAGTCAAGTTTACTGACAAAGGTCAATATTTATGGTAAGCGGGAACATTATCATCTTCCACATGCTAGGATATATACGGGATCAAGAACATCTTGAAATATAGCGATTCCCGGAAAGTGTTCCTCATATTTTCTGGGCAAATTCTAACTACAGTACTTTGTCTGTTTAAACTCTATATGTAACAAACTCATGAGCAGTTGTTCAGTAAATGAACCCAGTGTCTTAAGCTTGATGCTTACCAAACGAACAACAATACGATAGCAAGCTCAAAACGCCAGAGAAAAGGCAAGCCTGATACAAGACGCTGGAGTGCTACTGTGTGCTGTCAACCAAGATATAAACATCACCCTAGTAAGCTTCCTGGATCCCAACTCCGCTCAATGGATTGGATAGCATTGTAATACCCTGCAGATGCGGTAACGAATAAACAACAGCATTCAGGATGTCTAGATTATATAACTAAAGTCATCCTGGCAATAGAAACATAGAGAGCAAAAGCTAGTTCAGTCTTCCTTACTCTCAAAGAAAGAAAAAAAGAGATGCAAACGAATTATTGAAAAGTAATATGCAAAAGGCAACCATGACTGAATCAACCCACACTTGTGACAAGCATGTAGCTACAAGTTTGAAATTAAAGAAAGCATATAGACAGGTAGTCGAATGACATTGAATTCAAACACGTTTTTCTGGGCCACATCTACTTACGAAAAGGAGATAATGCAACGACATGGATTGACTGGTTTCGTGATATGGTTTCGGCTGACAAGCATATCATCAAGTGCATCACTACATATCGATTTCATCAACAGATAAAAAGGTCAGCATGACAACTATATCGTATGTAAACGCCTACATGTTCATAACAGCGACGAGGTGGACACAGAAGACACAGAAAAAAAAGAGAAAAAAGTGTTTTACTGATAGGGCCATCATACACGCTAGGTATGATATTTAACAAAAAAAGAAGAGGGCGATGGGCATAATAGTATATATAAATAAGGGTGCTATGTATATAAGCGAATTCTGAATCTCTCATTACACACCGAATATTTTCCCTTTTTGTGTAAGAAGAAAATGAGGATGTAAGGAAGTAAATCATTTTGGATAATAGAGAGAAGAAGATGGGGGACTTTATAGAATAGGACAAAAAAGAGAAGATAATAGGGCAATTTTGGAATATGCTGATCTTCATTATGGTCGAGTTATTGGTAAGAGGACAAATGTATATCGTTTTTACATGGTAACTAAAAAATAAAAACGGACAGAGGGGAGACATGATGCGTAAAACATCACGAAGAAAGAAAAAAAAGAGAAATATATCATCAGTGATCGGAAGAAGGGGACCTTCTTCTTGCTTTTATAAGGAAATAAACAAAGTAGATGACTTGTTTGTTCAGTCCTGATCATAGATAAGGTGTACTGCTGGCCAAATCTACTAATGTAGTAATGGACAGTGCTGGCGGCTTTTAGTCTTGGATGAGCACCATAGGTCGAGGAACTGCTGCACCGCCGCTGTTTAACGAGTGATAGGGAGCATTGCGGATGCTATTGTTAGCTGTACAACAATAAGGAAGTGGCTGTTGGTAGCAATTGAAAAAGAGTGGTAAGGAAAGAAACGAGAACGGGTGGGTTAAGCTCTCTTTATATAGACATACGAGAAATATGGTGTAAACAAAAAAGCAGAGTAAATCGGTGAAGTTAGCCTAGACAGCTCAATTTACATGCCTAAATTTCATTACACCTTGGTGGTGGACAGGCACTAAGCAGTAGCTAGGTTTACTATAATGAGGTAAAGCAGTAGCTAGGTTTACTATAATGAGGTAAAGCAGTAGCTAGGTTTACTATAATGAGGTAGGAAGATAGAAAGATTCTGCCGGACTAGACCGTTGACCTCAAATCATTGGGCCGCGTGTTATTATTAATGGTATATCTCTTCTTATACTTTTCGTTTTTTTCGTTCCATCAACACAAAGAAAAGCCACATTCCCTACTGATAAATTGTACAAGAGGATGAGGTGAGTATGTTGTATCATCGACGTAGAGTAAGGTACTCTACAAACTACAGATTTGTTGTTGCGCCAAATTATAAACAGCAGAAGAGGCATGATCTTGATAAGAGAGATTACATGGTTATAGAATGAATGATAAAAGAAGGAAAGTCCAGCAGGCTGCTACTCATCCCCCTTTTGTTTCCATAAATTTCATCCACTTAGCGACAAACAATACGTTATCTATTTTTGGGAAGCTCTGATAAGGATACATATAATTCTTGCATTAATTTGCTCTTAGCATTGATTCGGTGCTTTTCTTTATGCTGCGCCGTCCTTTAACTGGTTCATTGTTACTATTTATCAAATCATCTGATAGCAGCAGAAGAATATTCGCCTTTTCTTTGTTCAACATCATGTCATCAGTAGCACTATTATGTTACCATCCTTTAAATCATCAACGTGTAGCTACAGCGTCATTCAATTGCTTTATAGCAACATGACGAGCTATTTCAAGCTGTTCTCGTCGAAGTTTCTTTTTGTATAGCCCTGCAGCAGAAGGAACAGACAGTAAGGTGTGATCCCATTTGCTGCATTGATCCACTTATTTTCTCGTTACACTAATCAAAATAAGTAACGGCTGGGATTGAGTGGTAGCTAGAACTGTACAATATTTAATTTTATGCCAGTAAGGTTTTGTGTGTTCTCAACGGTGGTCGATTTATCGGACTTTGTTTATCACCCATTAGGAAAAAAGGAAAGGTACGCTTTTGAATATCGTCGCGATTGCTCTTTGCTTGTATTTTCTGCACTCCTCGTCATGGAGCTTTCGCGCATTCAAGTAGTTGCGCGTGTCCAAACTGCAAACGATTTCAATAATTTTTCTGGACCACGAATAAGACCAAGTAACAACGACAAGGAGCCTGCCATGGTTCTTGAAAATGCCGATGGTAAGATCGCGTTTTTCTCTGGTCTAGAAAGAAATTGTAAGACAATCACCACTTTTCTACAAGTTAATGTGACCCTTTTTAATAGGCATATCTTTGAATCGCGAGTCGTAAAGTGCAAACTTGTTTTTCCTTTTTTTCACGGTTAAAACTACTCAAGTAGATAACTGACTTTATTACTATAGAAACGAGTACAGTTTTTCTCGATGCCTAACTGATTTCAACTTCGACAATGAGTTTGAACAAACTATAGACAGGACACTTGATGGTATATGAAGTATCATAGATAAGATTTAAAGACAGTTGTTTACAATGATTTTTTTTGTAACATGTATAGGATATGATGCAGCAACTGTATTTATGAGTACCAGGTATGAAAGGCTCTGTGCGAAAAGGCTCGATTTTAATGATCGAAATAGTTCTGATAAGGCTTTTTTAAACAACAATAATAGCTCTACCGACGCTTTTCGGAAAAGGTACGATGACATCGATGAGGGACAGTGAAGCCTTGTCAATTTTCATTAACAAGTGACAAAAGACAGGACACGATACATCGCCTACTTACGCGCCTTGATGAACGGCTAAATTCTTTCAATCAGCGGAAGCAACGACGTGACCTAAATAAGATAAACATGAAATTCGCGTAAGTTCGTGCTGGTGCTTTCTGCATGATCAAAGAAAAGTTACTAAAAATTACTGTTATTTACATGATCCTTAGTTACCTTGGTATCACCGATGACGGTTGCTATGATTTGCGTAGTCAGGGAGAGTTGAAAAGTAAGTAAGGGAGAGAGCAAGAACTCTGTAACAGTTATCATTGCGTGTGTATGTGCGTAATTAGGGGAGTGAGAGACTGGAGAGTGTCGCGATCGAACGTTATGTGGACGATGTATAGACTGAAACAAAACGAAAAACAAACAAACAGATTCAGAAGTATTGGAACATGGACTGGATGCGAGAATGAAAAGCGTCAAGTGTGCAGAAGCTGTATGGGAAAAGATCAAGTTTGGGTCCAAGTTTCCATCGATCCTTGCACTACGCTTATCAGATGGGTGCGCCTTTCAGGGCACGTTGTTGATCGTCGATCTACTGCATCCCTGGTCTCAAACGGTTCAGACTGATTCAACGAGTATCCACTACTCGTTCACCAAATTGAGTATGTTGTTATTGCTTGTAGCTTTTGTAAGGGATGTTTATTTTCGGTAAACGCTAATGTATCTGCTTAGCGGACGCTGTGGATAGAGTTACAGAAACCAGATTTGAAGGAGCTATACCCATTGAGACATCTGTATTGACGAAGCTACTTGGAAATTTCTTTTGCGGCCTGCATAAAACCACAGTTTTTATGGAATTTGATGTAAGAAGGATATTGCGTATGCATCGTGCAGACGTGGGGAACACTTAAGGAGGATCTGATAAATGTAACATGCTACTAAACTAATTAGGTCTTTGATTTCCTTTTCTCTCTCTCTCTTAGGAATACCCCGGGAAAACTTTAAATGCTGCGCTGAATGCACTTGGCTTTGCACAAAAATTACGTCTAATTCGATCTACTGCAGCACGCAACGAACCAGACACACGGATCAAACACTATCAGGAGTTGTCACAAAAACTGCAACAGGAAAGCACACATGCTTTAAACGAGAAGCGGGTCTTGAAGCAGACTATTCAAACATTGAGGGAGGAACACAGTGAGCAAATGGTAATTGAAAAAATAAATGTTGGTTCGAAAGTGTAATGGAAGGGAAATTTAACTGTTTTCATCCTATGCACAGCAAAAAGCAATCCAGCTTGAACATAAGCTCCAACAGACTAGCCAGCAGCTTAAAGATCGAGATCACGAATTCCAGCAACAAAGTGAACGACTTGAGGAACTGCAGAAAAAGACGGATGAGAATGAAAAGGTATGTACGAGCGTGTTGTACTTTGTTCTATGTCATCTGTTGTTCTTTATGCGTAACCTTATTTTAAATTTATTGATTCCTCGTGTTCCAGCTAAATAAATATCGAGAATCCGACTTTGAAAACGCCAAATATCTAGCAAGCTCTCTCGATTATGAGAATGTCTGCTTACTTGAGGATATCCGACAACATAAAGTAGTGCTAGGTAAAATATAAACTTAAATAACTGGAGAGTATTCGTTTGGCTGACATCGTAACTGATATTATGATTTGTTCTTTCCGAACATAGCACGAGCTAAGCGCAGAATCTTCGGTTTGCAAAACGAGCTAGAGAACATGACATCACGAATGGAAGATCTAGAGCGTGACAACGTACGGAGCAGTTACCTTTTCCACACATGTTGTCGTCGTTTGTATTCTAAAACTAATATTCTTGACTTATAATAGGAAGAAGCTCACCAGAAGTTGTTAACTGAGAGGAAAAAGGTTGAAGCTGAGAAGCAGGAACAAATTGCAATGAAGGATACCATATCAGCAGGCTTTGTGCAAGAGCGAAAGATGTATGAGGAGCGAATACAAAAATGCGAAGAAATGTACAATTCGTTGCAGGAGGCAAAAGAGCGCGAACTACAGGAGGAGCGAAAAGCCCGTGAGGAGCTAGACAAGTACATGAGAGAACATGATAAAGAAGTGCAGGTATCTCGTTATATCACTATTGGATGCTGTACGGCATGGATGGCTAAACCATGTTTGTTTTCATTTTAGGAGCAATTTGATCGTTCAATAGAGATCATGCAGAAAGCCAAAGGCGACAAACAGGAACTACAAAACTATATTGATACATTGCAGCGTGAAATCAACCAGCTCAAAGTAAGCGTCTTTTCTCTTCTCTCTTTATCTCCTCAAAGAGTCGGTTATAGATTAATTGGTTCATCCACGAACTACAGGAAGAGCGAAAAGCCCGTGAGGAGCTAGACAAGTATAGGAGAGAACACGATAAAGAAGTGCAGGTAGAAAATAATCTCGTTATATTACTATTGCATGTTCTACGGATTGAATGGCTAAACCATGTTTGATTTCATTTTAGGAGCAATTTGATCGTTCCATAGAGATCATACAGAAAGCCAAAAGCGACAATGAGGAACTACAAAAGTATATTGAAACGTTGCAGCGTAAAATCATCCAGCTCAAAGTAAGCATCTTTTCTCTCCTCTCTTTAGCTTCTCAAAGAGTCCGTTATTGATTAATTGGTTCATCTAGAAAACGCCCTCAGCAAACCAAAACAAATTGCTTGAAAAGTATCGGCAAGAAGCCTACGATTATGCTCAAAAACTTGAAAAATCTGAAAGGGCTGTTCAAGAATGGAAATTTAAAGCCTTAAAAGCAGAGGTAAAAAAATATATTTGATAGTACAGCCGTATTGAATGATATCACTCATATTCGCTTCCTTGTCTCTGCTGGATATATACCATACAGAGGGAGCAAAAGAGCAGAACGGTGGCCGAGATTGATGAAGACTCCGAACCAGAACCATCCGTTCAGCGACGAGTTTTACCTTCACGAACGACCCGAAAAACAAAAAAGTCATATTACGATGTGCCCCTTTCGAATACAGATCAAGAGGAGGAGGACGATAATGAGTTACCAAAAGTCGTAGCTGAGCCACCAGTCAAAGGACGACCAGAACGGTCGAAAAAGCAGCCTCAGCCGGCAGATGACGCGTCAATAGCTAACACCGAGAAGCCAAAGGGCACGGCAACTCGAAAACCGAAAAAGAATTCCCAAGAGCCAATTTTACAGAAAGAGAGCGCTGGGGCACAAACAGACGAAGAAGCTAGTTTAAAACAAGAGCCGAGAGGGCGACAAAAGGAAGCTGTATCAATACCTGATCGCGAAACAGAAGCATCAAAGCACAAAGCTAACGAGGACGGCGAAGACAACGACAATACTGGAGCAGATCAATCCCCCGTACTAGAATATCAGATAGACCTCGAGATGCCTGCAATTGTTGTTGATGAAGATACCCAAAAGCAAGAAGATGAAGTAGAGGAAGAAGAGCAGGACACAAAAAGAGCGAAAGAGGCACTCAATGTCGAAAAGCAAGTAGAGCCATCCGCACCCCCTCGTAAGAAACGGAAATTGAAGTTCGCTAAAGCGTTGGATTACGATGAAGAATTGCTGAGTCCTTTATCGAAAGTGAACAATACTTTAAAAGAGTCATGAGCTTTTGACCGATTGTACATATTCCTATTCATTAATACTATAATGACAATTTTTAATTAATACTACACATACAACAACAGTAACATACATGTACACATCGGTTTGTCCGGACCTAAATAGCAAGCCTAGCCACTCGTCTTGCACGCACTCCTTCTCGTAATTCATCCAACACCTTCACAGTGTCTTCCCAAGAGATGCAGGCATCCGTAATGGATTGGCCATACGTCAATCGATGGGCTCCTTCAGCAGGAATATCTTGACGTCCTTCTACCAGATGGGATTCGATCATAACACCAACAATGTTGTCACCTGTTGCTCGAGGCCGTGCAAGTTGTTGAGCCTACAGATCAAAGCCAAATTGTTAATATCCACTGCAGTAAAAGATAAGGGTGCAAATATGTTCGATTCTTACAACTGATAAGGCAACAACCGATTGGCGCTTGTGGTCCTTATTGCTATTTCCATGACTGCAATCGACCATGATACGGGAAGGGAGTTTTGCTCTTTCCAAAGCTCGGGCCGTCTGTTTGACTTGTTCGGCCTCATAGTTGGGACCAAGCTGCCCGCCCCGAAGGATAATATGACACGCATTGTTTCCCTCGGTTTCAACTAGGTAAAGTTCAATGAAACATATGAACTGCTACAATCTCTTTCAACCATACTACTGCTAAGTAAAAATACAGAGAAATAGAGTCTACTCATACCAATTGCAGACAAACCCTGTTTGGTCACTGACAGAAAGTGATGACCATTGCTAGCTGCTTTGATTGCATCCATTGCAACTGTCACGCTACCATCAGTGCCTAATTTTGATATAGATATTTGTCAGTCTACATAATCTACTTGATATACTTCAGGATGACCCCGGCATGTAGTGTTTAGGACATACATACCATTTTTGAAACCAACAGCACAAGAAAGACCAGAGGCGAGCTCGCGATGCACTTGGGACTCTGTTGTTCTTGCACCAATTGCACCCCAAGAAACCAGGTCGCCTGTATATTGCGGTGAGATCTATGGCACATGATGAATCGGGAAAGATGAGCTAAATAGAGGATCTATTCTTCTATGTCACATCAAACCAAAACTAACGTTATCCAAAAACTCACAGCCCGTCGGAAGGCCCATTTCGTTCTCTAATTAAAACAATGTGCGTAAGCTCTGTCTTGCGTATAGTGCATCGCAGCTGCTACCAAGCTGTGCCAAAACTCTTTACAGGCCAGACCAAGTCCAATAACAGTTGACGTGCGATACGGAGTCCCTTGTTGATTTCGTAACTACATTCCTATGTTATCATCTACACACTTTTTCTATAAACGAACATATACTGTGTGATAAGTTCTGTCCATACCTGTTGCCCAAGAAAGGATCATTGATCAATTTTTTCCAGCCCACTGTCGTTCTCGGCTTTTCAAAATAGACACGCATGATAATTAAAAGATCATCTTTGGCTCGGTTGGCATACGCCAATAGCCGCGTTGCTATAGTTATTTAGATACATCAGCATAAAGGAAAGAAAGAGTTGCGAGGAGCAATAAAGAGAAGAACTTGCCATACTCCTTGGCTGACTTTACGTCGTGGATTGAGCAAGGACCCACCACTGCCAATAGTCGGTCGTCTTGGCCTTTAATCACGTTTTCTGACGCCACACGTCCTTCTAAAATAGTCTGCGCCGCTCTCAGTGTCAACGGAATGTCCTCCATGAGGATCTGCGGAGGAATCAAAGGTTTGACACACTTGATCCGCTTGTTGTCGAGTTCATTGAGAGCTGAAAAGAAGGAAGCACAACATAAAGACAAGTCAGATATCGGCTTGCATAATTCATTGATTCTTGACTGATAAGCTTAGAAGAAATCGAACAATATCATACCTTCGGTATATGCAGTTCGCGATAAACTGTGGGTCATTGCGCTATGTGGAAGCTTAAGGTATGAATTTGGGTGAGAGAATAAATGGATAAAGAGGCGAGGGAACCGGCGCGATGCATGGGTGCACACCAAAGGGGGACACTGTTATTCTCAGGAACAAATCCGTGAAAGGGCGGAATTTTCTTCTATTTTGATCTTTTTTTCCTCTTCTTTCCTATCACAAAAGGCATGCCGTATTCGTACCACAGCCATTCCGGGCAATACTGTCACCATGGTTATGGCTTGCTAGAAGACGTTGTCAAGGAAGCAATTCGCAAAGGTTTTCATGCATACGGCTTGAGCGAACATATGCCTCGTTTTGCCGACAGTGAGCTGTATCCAGAAGAAATAGAGGTACGACCCAATTATGAACTCATTGACAGTTGGAAAAAAAAGTTGACGCCGTGGAAACTGAACGCGTTTGAGGGTTAATGATAATAAATAGGCAAAGTGTACACCAGCAACTTTAAACACGCAATTTGAACAATTCCACGCGCATGCACGTCAACTCGTTAAAAAGTACAGTGGTCAAATCGATCTCATTGTGGGTACTGAGATTGAGTTTATCCACACCCAATATGCAGAATATATTCGCGAAATACGCAGCAAGGTGGACTATGTCGTTGGATCTTTGCACCATGTCGGCAGTGTACCAATAGATTTTTCGCCCGAACTCTACAAAGTTGCACTCGAACGATATGGTGATATTGCATCCTTATTCAGCGCTTACTTTGACGAACAGTACGAGATGTTGGTACGCGTTCAGCCCGAGG
This sequence comes from Zychaea mexicana, assembly GCF_025766255.1. NCBI lineage: Eukaryota > Fungi > Mucoromycota > Mucoromycetes > Mucorales > Lichtheimiaceae > Zychaea > Zychaea mexicana. The sequence goes on along the minus strand of NW_026516743.1, from coordinate 20,186 downwards.
TGGTGGGTCATTTTGATCTTGTCCGCATCTTTGCTTCATCTGAAGAACAGCAAACATTGAGCCAGCCGGATATTTGGAACAAGGTCAAGCGAAATATCGACTACATCGTTCGGTACGGCGGAATATTCGAAATCAATTCTAGAGCATGGAAGAAGGGCCTACGAGATGCATACCCTTGCCGCGACGTTATCAAGGTTAGCAAAGAATACTCGCCCTTTTTTTCCTTGTGTGATTTTTTTTTCATCAAGACAGATGACGATATAAGCCAGTCAATACTTATGCATGTTACTTTAGTACATCCAAGAAAAAGGCGGCCACTTCACTTTATCAGACGATTGTCATGGGCCTCAAGATGTCGGGATGCATTATGATAAGCTCAAGAGTTACTTGAAAGAGACAGATATCGAGGTCATTCACTATCTGGCACGGGAAGGTGGCAGGATTGTTGTGAGAGCTGATGGAAACATTTTGAATGATCCCTTTTGGGATAACATTGCAAATTGGTAGAACAACGATTCAAACAAAGCAAAATAGATAGACAAATAGGTACAAAAAAGTATTAACAGGTTGTATGTGTGTGTGTGTGTGTGTGTGGTATGATATTTGCGCGCAATTTACAAGAGGGTCAAGCTGAAAAAGAGGGGACGGAAAAGCAACATAAGATGTAGTGGACAAACAGGAATTATGACTGGAGTTATGGGTTTGGGGAAGTGACGGATGACTATTGGTGGAAGGTAGAAAAGGATGAAGTAGGAGATGGGACCTTTTAACTGCAACAGAGCTGGTGTATATTTTCAGTTCGGGGTCGTCCACTTATTACAGACCTAATCACGGACCGGATGGCGGTGCTGGCATGGTTCCCGCTGCCATATCGGCTGTTGTGCGCCGTTTCTTGGATGGGCTTTGCTCTCTTCCTGCACTAGGACTTTCTGGCTGCATACTATCATTGTCATCATCGGGAGACATTGGCTCTTCACCGTCGTCTGCCTTGCCCTCCGACTCATCTCCACTCAGCAGCTGTCTGACCAGCATTTCACGTCCTGCAGTCGTCGAGGTGCGCATAGTATTAGACAAAAGTTCGCCTTGAAGGCCAAGGTTTTCTTGGCCGATTAATGCTTGGTGCACGTGTTCGATTGATTTAAAGTATTTGACGGTCTAAGTTCGCAATGTAATACCGTGAGCCATAAGGGGGAATAATCGGTACATTTTTCAAATGTGGAGAGATTTCTTTACCTTTACATGCAATTCTAGCGTTGCATCTTCATCACACACTATTAAGCCCTTGGGGTGCATCTGAATTGCAGATACGGTCCACATATGGTTTACGCCCTCTTCTACACATTTGGCCAACGCAATGCTAATGCCAAAACGTATGAGCGAAAAGAATTCATTGTGGATCATATTTCCCGAGTGCATGGTAATATCCCGTTCTGGGCTCTTTTACCTTTTATGTGCTCCAGTAATGATGATGCAAACCTCACGAGCATCCATCACCGTACTACAGTCACAAACAAGAGAAGATGGATCAATACCGTGCAAAGAAAACAATATGATTGAATACAAAGAATGGTATACTTACGCCACACCGACGGTTAATGCCAGTTTGGGCACCTTGGTAATATCTCCATCGAAAAACCGCGAATTTGCAATGATCGTTTCGTATGCCAGTGTCTTGACGCGCGTACGGCTGGTCAAGCTGGAGCCGGGTTCATTGAATGCAATATGGCCATCAGGGCCAATACCGCCGAGAAACATCTCAATTCCACCATGTGCAAGAATAGTTGCTTCGTATCGTCGACACTCTTCTTCCAAATCTGGTGCATTGCCATCCAACACGTGAATATTTTCAGGCAGGATGTCAATATGCTGAAACAAATGAGTATACATGAACGTGTAGTATGATTCGCGATGGTGCCTGTTTTTTTGGGTTTTTAAAACATATTACATTTTAGTATAAACATCATCATCAAAAATGAATTCCAAAAGCCTTTCTCTCAGCCGCCTTCCACAAACAACACAGGTGCTGTTACCTTGGAATACCGACGTATTCGTCCATATTAAATGTGACCACATGTTGGAACGATAGTTCGCCTGCTTTGCAGAACTCGCTAAGTCTGTGGTAAGTTCCCACTGGACTACTACCAGTAGGGAGACCAAGAACGAAAGGTCTTTCCTTGCTAGGCTGGAATTGATTAATACGCTCCTTAATGTAATGAGCTAAAGAAAAGAAGAAAAACGACGCGCGCACCTGTAGTCAGAATCGTACAAACCCTATGCGAAACGATAAGTTCGGAAACGGAAAACGATCTTTATGTATGCCTCCTTACCAGTCCATGCAGACACTTCTTCGTAATCTTGTCGTACTACAAGTCTCATTATATGAATTAAAAAAGTAAAAAATAAGGGAGAAAGGAGAAAGAAGCCGTTTTCTGAAAAGGAGCCAAGGCGCGAGAGAAAAAGTGAAAAAAAGTTGTTGGTAAAAGGGCAGTTCCGCGGGATGCATCATCTCTGTTCCGTGGCCGAATGTCTTTGTGTGACCTCTCGGACTTAGTAGCACCAGTCGCGCTGTGTTGCAGGCAGACCTCAAATACTCAGGGCGGCCTACATTCTGACCAATCAGGAGGCTATATAAATTCTTGATTTACAGCCAATCATGGCTCCATGTAAGCTTTACATGCAACACTGCATGACCACCTGCGAAACATGTACAGGGTTGTTGGCGTCTTTGAACTAAAGTTTGTGGTCAGATTTTGTATAATACACAACATCGCCTTAAACAATCAAAGGACTAACAAATCTTGACGCGGACATTTTGGGTGTATCTTGTATTGCCCCCCGGGGCGGGGGACAGTACGAAGAGACCATTATGTCAGAGAAACGGATACAAGAGTCGGTGTTCCGCTTGTTACACAAACAGTGATATTCTTTATGAAAAAGCAAATATGGTAAACAATACTGTACATTGAAAGATCAACAGCAGAAACCAATTGAGTCCGCTTATATAATATTACACTTCTGCTCCTTTTGAGGCGAACGCCTGTTATCACTCTTTGCTTGAATCTAATACCATTTAAGATCATAAATGAGCATGACAGGGAATAATACAGGTATATTGAAACGGAATGAACGAAGAAGACAGCTTTACACATATTTAACGTACGTACAGACTGCGTAGTACAACATAGAAGACAGGACATACATAAGGCCAATTAATATCAGATGTGTCAACAGGATCTAGTTAAAGCTCGTAACCTGGAACAGCAAGTGCAGCTCTTACAATACTCCACTGCTAGGACTGGCTAGTAAAACTTGGTTTTTCCTGCAGCGAGAGTTTTCATTCTCCAATAGAAATTTAGAGCAGTACCGGCTGGTTTCTTGTACTCTTCTCTCTAACTTTCCACTTTTTCAGAAATGAGCCATGTCACGGTGAAGCTACTAACTCCTCCAGAACAATTTGGCATTGTGGAGCCGGGCATTTATCGCTCAGACATGCTACAGCCGCTACATTTTCCCTTCATCAAACAAATCAATTTCAAGACCGTTGTCATGCTCAGTCCCGAAATTCCAAACCGGGTTACGTCTAATTTAATGGAGGAAGGTGGCATGAAGCTTGTACGTCATGTGTTTCGTGTGTTCCTCTCTCTTTTTTTCTTCTTCTATATCTACGTGTCATGCAAAAATTTTGAGTCGTTAGACTCACAAAAGAAACTGTCACTGTAGGTTCACTTGGGCATGGCAACGTGGAAACCAACACAACCATCGACGTGGCGACCTGTGTCCGAGGAGTTGATCAAAGAGGGCCTTGAATTAATCCTTAATAGTGATAGCCACCCTGTCTTGATCATGTGCACGTACGTTCTCCATTTTCTTTAAGCAAAAATATGTCATGCGTTGTTTAATCGATTTCTTCTCTTTCTATTTCATAGATCAGGTATCCATGAAACCGGCACGCTTGTCGGTTGTCTGCGCAAGTTGGAAGGGTGGAACTTTAGCTCAATCATCACTGAGGTAATTTCTGCGCGAGATTTAAGGCTGTATTGCTCACCGGATACTGATGGATTGTCATTGTTAGTATCGAGCTTATGCTGGCACCAAAGCACGATATGTCAACGAGCAGTTTATAGAATTGTTTGATCTCGATCTCGTAACTTTACCTGCGAATCTTCCGAGTTGGCTGATAGATCAACAGGAGATGCTTGTAAGTGTGCAAAAGAGGGGAAGGGTCTCTTCCTTTTTACATTTAGACTCACCATTGGAATATCATATAGGCTGAAGAACAGGAAGAGCAAGAAGCTAAGCTTCTAACTATGCACTAGACTTGTCACGAGATCATCAAAATTATGTACATACTAATCTTTCCACGCACCTGTATTATATATCCTCAATCACTTCAAGCCTATAAACATATTATGATACTGTTAAAGTTGCATTACAAATAATAAAACTTCGGCGGCCTGTGTTTTACCTCGTTGATTATATACTATAGCAATATTTCTCAGCTATTAACTTAAGAGCAGAGTTCTTACAACGCTTACTTCGATTATATATGTACTGATCAATACAGATCAATAAATGCAAATGACAATACACTTGCGAGCAATGATGCTATCTCGTTTTGCAAGATACCATATCAAAACTAAGTACTGAATTGGGTATTGACATTATGAATCTGGCTTACAAGAGTTTTAAGTGCATGTGGGAGGGTTTGAGCCTTAACCACTAAATTGAAATGAGGGCAAATAAGCACAAAGTGGAGGAAAAATGAATCACGGCCCTCCCCTACGAGTACAATCCTTTGATATTGTAGGATAAAGATGGTATTATTGGTACTACTACGAAGAGTATATATCTACTATATCTAGCTGACGTGGTCCTGTGATATGTACGGTTTCTACTTCTTAATCAAATACTTTTCGGCAACTTCACCAAACTCATCCAAAACATCATGGACCGTATCTCTAAAGATAGGTGCATCGGTTTCCGGGTAGGAGTTCCATGAAGAGATGCTCATGCGTGTACGCTCCTTATCCACAGCATAGGCAATGCCATAACCTTCAGGTACGACTGCACCAAATCCACCATACGACAGATCACCCGGTGACACGTTCGAAGTAGACAAGATCCAGTATTGTGAATTAGCGTATGATGGATCCTGGAAAATTGATGCAGCATCAGAAGCAGCTTCTTCGGGTGTCATCATGCATCGCAAGCCAAGCAAATGACGGTCAACGCCCATGCCGTTTACAGCGGCCTTCATGTAGTCTAAATGACTAGCGATTGCTTTTTCCAGCAGTGCCAATTTATTCACCATCTAATGAACACATGAAGTTATTAGTAATAATGAAGGATTTTCTTCAAAAAAAAAGTTGCAGTATTATACCTTGATATCACCATCGTCCCAAGCTTTCGTGAATGCGACTGAATCGACTGAACAGGTTCGAACAGTTTCAGTACGACCAGTGAGAAATTTTCGTGTAGACGCAGCTTCGTAAGTGGGTACAGATTTGCCATGTTGACGGTAATAAGCCAGCTGGAAAGCCATCTGCATCCAACCATCAGGGCTAACCTTAGCCTGCTTCAACAAGGTAGAGCCGTAACCATGATAGTGTAAGAGAACGCTGTCAATATCCTTGATGAGATTTGCAGCATTATATTGTGCAGTTTTGAGTGCATCGCCAATGGTAGGGCTGACATCCCAGCTTAACCATCTTGGAGCAGCGGGTGCAGACAAGTTAGCCTTGGCCGAATCAAGTGCACCTTGTTCACTATAAGAGATGCATCAATATCGCTGTTTTGATTTATACAATGGATCACGCTTTGCTATATACCTTGTAATGACTTCACTGAACATGGTAAATGGAATGATAGCATCTGCTGGAGCATGCTAAACAGAGGGAAAAATCCGGTTAGTCAAGTCAGTAATAGCGATAATGAAATCAATCACCACATCAATTATCATTACCTCGCCATTGACACCAGCGCGACCATTATTCTCTACAATAAACGACAAAGCCTTATCAAACCACCGGTTACGTGCCTCGTTGCCATGGAAAACATTTCGATGTGCCTGGTCAATGTCAGCCGGAGAGCTATAATCGTCCAGACAAATTGCGAATAGCGAAGTATCAATTTCCTGAAGAGTTCGAGCATTTGTCGGGTTGGTTTCTAGCTCTTCACGAACGTTAGCCCATGTATCCCGATGCTCCGATGTCATTACGCCTACAGGGGGCTGCAACAACTCTCGAGGGATCTTATCCACCTGCTCGACAACACGGCGCAGTTGACTAAACTCAAGCGTATTTGAATATGCTAGCTGTCAGCTGCTTGTACATAGATGATATATGAATATATATTTATATTTACCTAGTCATCGCTTTGTCCGAAAGCACCTGGCCTTCAGCGTCAAATACAGGCACTGAGAATATCTGGTCCTTGTAGATGACGGTGATGTGTTGAGCAGTTGCAGGCCAGTTCGTAACAATCTTATCACGAGGCTTTGCAGCAATACGACTGGCGCCAAACATCTTTTTGAGCTGGTTCATACAGAATGGTCCTGAGCGTGAGACATCAGGCGGGATTTCCTCACTTGTAAATTAGAGTTTGAAGCTTCTTATTAGCCCAACAACACCAAAATACGATATGGTAAAAGTAACGATCGATCCTTACTTGTTCACCTTGTTTGAATAATTAACCAGACTGATTGCAATCCTTGCGGCGCGTTGTAATTGTGGCTCACTTGCCTTTCCGGCAGGGACATTTGTTGCTAGCCCCTGTGGAGGGTCTTGGAACTGGTTCCACCAGTTCACATTGATCAGCGTCGGTACGCGGTATTCAAGATATCCCTTGTTGAGCCACAACTCGTCGAGCCACGATACACCTTTGACTGCTTCTTGTTGATCTAATGCCCGCAGCCGTTCCTGTAATTTTGGACCGAGACCTCTTTCACTGACAAACTGGTCGACTTTTTGACTAACTGTTGCATGTTCGGCGGCGTTTAACAATGGTAACAAAGTTCTTTTGTATCGCTGAGCAGTTGCTTGCAAATCAGGGATCGGAAGGCGTGGAAGTTTGGATTGGTTTGAGAAAGTCTTTGATGTCCCTCGGCAGGAACACTCAAGGCGCGTCTGCCAGCAAGGTGATACAGTGCTGGTCTGTTTGATACGTACAAAGAGGTAGTGTGAACTTCTGTGCAATAAGGAAAGCAAGGGGCTGTTGAAAAAACCTTACTTTTGAACAGTAGCGACATTGGAGAAGCGGGTGCCGATAGCGCGGTTCGGTGTACGAAGGAGAAGCGCCATGAGTATATCTTAAGGGCACCTTGTATTTACGAGACTGTCGAAAGGAAAAGAAGACGGGAAAAGAAAGCAGTTTTAGTCGAAGAAGAGGAGCGAGGGAAAAAATACCGTTTGATGGTCAAGCATGTGATTGATTCATCCGATCCCCGCATTGCTGGTTTGGTTCCTGCGAGATGGTTGCACAGACGAACGCCGACGACTACGCCTTTGAGTCCATCCGGACTGGAACCTCTCCAGGTTATTTTATCTCCCAGTGAAATTGCTCATTGAAGCATGCAGCGCTATAATTGAGATACTCACATCAATGGCCACTGTTATGTTTCTTTGATGTGAATGCAAACGTTTTGTTGAATTTTTTATTAGTATTGTTATTATTTACAGTGAGAATGAAATATGCATGGATTATTATTACAGTGCATCATCCAACATCATGCGTGGCGAAACGTTCATTGCCATCAACTCCTGGAACAGCAGTTTACAAGCGTATGGGATCTGCATTGAGCGTACATGTTTGCTGCTCTTACAGAACTGACACCATGCTGCATAACCGATCAAACCACACTGATCGCACACTTGAATTTCAAAGATATCCGACGAAATCATCAATCGTTCAAGCAGAAGCATACTGGCACCATAGCCGATCAAACAATCGCGCTCCATCTCACCAAGACGCAGACCGCCATCACGGGACCGACCTTCAGTGGGTTGACGTGTAAGCGTTGCACGAGGACCACTAATTGAAAAGAAGCGTAGAAGATCAGTGATCATTGAACAATGACATGCGGGATGCAGCATAAAAGCTTAATCACATACCGTGCACGAGCGTGCATTTTATCCATAACCATGTGCTTAAGTTTTTGGTAGTAAATAGGGCCAAAGTAAATGTATGCAGATAATGGTTCGCCAGTAATACCTACAAATAAGCCAAAGTTCTATTAGACATCTCCACCTTCCAATTCGCTTCCATAGCAATTTGTCAATACGTTTGATTGCTTGTTGCTTACCAGATGTCAAGTAGTCTTTGCCAGAGTAGTTGAAGCCATGATCGATCAAGATCTTGCTCATATCATCGACCTTACTACCGCCAAACGCTGTACCGTACTGTAGCTGACCGGCCATGACACCAGCCTTACCAGCAAGAAGCTCAATCATTTTACCGACAGTCATACGTGAGGGGAAACCGTGAGGATTCATGATAATATCAGGCGAGATGCCCTGATCCGAGAAAGGCATGTCTTCTTGTTGAACAATGATACCACACACACCCTTCTGTCCGTGGCGAGAGGAGAATTTATCACCCAACTCCGGTCGACGGGTTTGGCGTACATTGACCTTGATCAATGTCTGGTCACTTTCCGTTGTGGTAAAAAGAACCTTGTCTACATAGCCGGTTTGTGCTGTTTTGTAACGCATAGGTGCGGATTTGTATGCTACTGCTTGGCCACCGCCAACACCAGGGTCAACACCAGCACTGGTGGGTACTTGCTTATTGATGTAAATGGATGCATCGTGAATAGGTTCACCGACACCCGCAATTCCGTCTGCTTCGATAGCATCATACGAATCGTTCCATAGGTCAGAATCACGCGGTGGTGGATCGGCAAGACGATCGTGTCTATAAATGAAGCAGATAAAGTCATTAGTAAATCTAGGCATAAGCTTAAAAATGTAAATTACAAAAAGGTCAAATATTCTTGTACTAACGTTCCGTTCGGGTATCGTTTAATCATCGTGGCATACTTTCGCATTGTCTGACAGCGTCCAAAACCACGGTCAAGACCAGCCTAATTTTTGATAGATGTTTAGACTCCTCAACTTGGTGCCAGAAAAAAAACTAGGTGTATAATTCGTCTCAAAATACCTTGTTCACGACCAAAGCATCTTCAATATCGTATCCAGAGTAACTCATGACAGCAACAGTGGCGTTTTGACCAGCAGGCAACTATGGAAACCATAAAGAAAGAGAATCCCCGGGGGGGGAAGAGAGCACCTATTAGTATCTGATGATATACAGTGATTCGATGAAAATCAAAGCCTATATCTTTACCTTGTCATAACCGATCAATTCAATTGTTTTACTCTTGACCATGGGTTGTTGAGGATACACCATAAGGTAAATCAAAGTTTCAATACGGTTCAATTGATTATAACCAATAGCACCAATAGCTTGTTTACCCATAGCACATTGATAGCTATAACAAAGTAGGGTCAATGCAACAGCCTCCAACTAATCCATAGCTCTACATAATATACACTTGAAAGATAAAGAGGATGATCCTTACGTGTTACGAGGCGACTGATTGTGATGAGGATAAGGAATAAGACCGGCTACAGCACCAAGGATAGTAAATGGTTCGATTTCAAGATGAGTTGTCACTTGAGGAAGAATATCACGTTCATAGCAAGCGATATTAGCATCGCTCTCTTCATTAACATCGAGGTACTCGACGAGACCTTTCTTCAAGAAGTCATCGAAAGTGAGTTTCTCTGCTATCAGATCCTATAAAAGAAGATAACCATATGTGAGAAACAATGCGACCCATGGGTAAAGTTGTATTCCATCATCGCTTACATTGATATGCTGCTGAGTCACTCTGGGTTTGCCCTTTTCTACAATGATCAGTGGTCGACAGATACGACCACCATCGGATGAAAGATTGACAGTTCGCTGATGGGTATTGACGAAAACCGTAACGAATTCAGATACGCGACCAGCACGACGGAAGCGGCGGAAGTCTGCCACGAACTTTTGAGTGCGGCGCGTAACGCCGAGAATAACACCGTTTAGTAGCACCAGGTAAGTGTTAGGCTGATAAAGCTCGGCACCGGTGAGCAAGTTGACATCTGGTAAAGAAATGACTAGTAAGAATTTTCTTATCCTTATAAAAACGAAGCGAGCAAAGATGCATGTGCAGTAGCACTCACCTTCTACACCAAGAGCATATGCAATTTTTCGAATAGGTTCTTCTTCATCATCAGTAGTAATGTGGGTCATGAGAGCCAAGTTCTTGACGAGACCACAGGCTTCACCTTCTGGGGTATCAGACGGGCACAACATACCCCACTGCGATGGTTGAAGCGAACGGGGACCCGACACCTTACGCGTCTTTTCAAACTGGGACGAAATTCTGGTCATCATACCAAGGGCAGAAATGTATGAAAGACGAGACAAGACCTGAGTAATACCAGCTCGGTCCATCTTGAAACGCTTCAGCACCCAATTACCAGTGGATATAGCACGGACAAAGCCGGTCGTGATGTGATCGCCGTGTAACACAAGTTGATTGAAAATGTCAAATTCTTGAGTTCGGTTGGGTTTCTTAAGTACTTTATCAGCAGCGAGCTTCAAGTCCGAGTTGAATTTCTTGAACAAATCTTCAAAGAGCAGAGATAGCAATTGACCGGCCCTATTTAAATACAAGATATCTACATGTGAATATATGATCCCAAAGAAGATGTAATTTCACCAAATGCGTGAAACCTCCACTTACAATTCAAGTCGTTTGTTACCAACGTAATCACGATCATCCACATTGACTTCATCACCCATAGCAACAAGCACACGTCTGATCATCACAGCGGCGTAGATGCTCTTTTCTCTAAAGTTGAGGTTTTCCACAGGAACATGTGCCAAAATGACAGTAGCCAATACTTCAAGTGCTTCTTCAGCCTAGGATGACGATGTAATTAGCACACTGTAACAACATTTCAATGATTTTGAAAAGGTGCAAACATACCATAGTCTTGCGAACAGTCGAAAGTTTTCGGTTCACCTTGACTTTAGCGCCGATAAACTCCAATGCTTGGAGCTGTGTGAACACGCGCATCTTGGATGCCTCTTCTACGTTGATCGAAAATGTGTCGTGGAGGTCGTGATCGTTACCGCATACCAGCTGCGCAATTTCTCGGTCTGATTGAACACCCATTGCCTGGTGAAAAGATGAAATATCTTACACGTTACTACCAATTGCTTAACGAAAAACAACCATTTTTTTTCAACAAGCAAACAAAAACTTACCTTCATGAAGATAACTACTGGAATATCCTCGGCAATAGAGTTATGTTTCAGGTAAATTTTGCCGTTCTTTACAAAGATGGCAGTTTTGGATTTACGTTCGTGGGTAGAACTATATAGAACTGCTTCTTTAATACCGTGCACTATTGTTTCTCAAAATAAACTGTATGTATAACTGATATCCAGAATCCCCCCTTACCTCTGTACATTAGCTACCACTTCTCCCTTCTTATCAACTTCGACAATAATACGATTCTTTGACAACTGTTCTTGAACCAAAATAACCTTTTCTGTGCCCTTGACAACGAAATATCCACCTACACACATAATCCATTTATTAACCATTTTATAAAATTACATGTTTCAACACCAACTCTCAAGTAAAAAAACAAATATTACCAGGATCCAAAGGACATTCTCTCATCCGAGCTAACTCTGCTTCATTTCTGCCACGCAGTACACAATGAGAAGAGCGCAACATGATAGGAAGACGACCAATCATGACGTTTTTACGTTTGACGATCTGTTTGCCACGAGTATACTCGACGTCGACAAAAATATTGGCTGCATAGGTGAGATCGCGCAATCGGCATTCGTGAGGTGTGTAACTGCGGTTTGCGACATCGGCATCCATACGTTCAGGTCTACCAACGCGAATTCCAGTATATCTATAATTATTTTATCAGAAAGATCAGTATCTCTTTTTCATTCTTTCTCTCGATCAACCACAGAACGACGATTGGAATGCTTGAGATTACTTTAAATAAAAGTTGGGATCGACGTCCGAGGTAACTTTTTCGTTGGCTTTGATAATTTTGCGCAAATCGACGTTGATAAAATAGTTGTACGAATCAATGTGCTGCTTCACGAGACCCTTGACCTTCAAGAATGCTGGCAATAGCTTCCATTTATCCTAATGACGCGAATGTATATCCAAAGTTATTCGGTCAATCCCACACAAGGCTAGTGCAATCGAAAATAAACCAATGCCTATTCGGATCATTCACCTTGATCTCCTTGACAGATTCTGTGATATGTTTGCCTTCATAGTATTCTTCAGTGAGAGGTTCAAAGCCGTCTTTTTCGCTGTTTTGAGCTGCATTGCCATGGTCGTGTTTTCCTTTTACTGGCTCGGGATCAACTTCCATTTTATCAGGTGATTCGGGAGCCTTGGGCTTCTCAGCCTTCTTCGTTCGTGCCATTGTCGAAGCTGGAAAAAAAGGACGACAGACGGGTTCAAGAGAAAAACGAACAGCAGAAACATTTCAGCCACAATTTGAAAGCCCTACCGAGGCAGCAGCGGTGTGATAAAAAAATGGTAGTTCCTGGGCTTACGTTGTGGCCAATCAGAAGGCTGTATAAGAATCCTTAAAGCAGTCAATGACAGCTCTGAATAAGCTTTTACGTGTTACACTCGAAATACTGCTGCATATGGCATAGTAGTGTCTCTAGTTGAAAGAACCAAAACGCATAAAATCAACGACAATTGCAGGCTTACATGGGGTCATAGGTGCAAGGACATTTTGTGTATTTTTCAAATGGATATTTTTACTGATGAATGATAGTTATAGCACTGTTCCCGGTATATCACAGATTGGAGAGAACCCGTACTATAGGTGTTGCATCACATATACATCATATCATTATGCAATGCCATTTGTTTATACAAGGTCCTATTAAAATGCGTAATGAATTTGCGCATACTGATACAAGATTTATCACTTACGTTTTGTTTGATCACTGATAGAATGTTTGGATGGTAGATTAAGTAGTAGTATGCTCTGTCAAAAGAAGCAGTGTTAAAGATAAAAGGATCCCTTTGTGTGCGATGAAAAGGAGTCCATTCTCTATTTACCAGTGGTCATTGATGAAACATGCTGCTGACGACACTAGTGAAACCATGTGATTGATGTGATCAAATAGGTTATAAAAGTAGCATACTGCACGACTCATCGAGACGTTGGCTTTTCTTCCTAACTTTCAACGCGCTTGCCCCGCATCATTTTTTTTTGTTTTTGGCCTTTTGTACGTATGCATTCATTAACATTCTGTCAGTGCAGTTGCTGTTTGATCGTCACGATGAGTGATTCTTTATTTGCAACCAATGGTCTAACGTTCTTTTCGTTTTTTCCTTTATAGTTTGTCTCTCTTTGTCTCTCCCTCTCTCGCTCTGTCTCACGCTCTTTCTCGGGCGCTGACCTGCACAGGGTAGCGTCATCTGAGTTGTGGTTTTATGCTGTGAAGCTGTGTGAGAAGTTGTCGTGTGAGAATTTTTCAGTCTTGATAAATTTCTTCGTTATTATAATCGATTGCATAGCCCACTATTGAAGAGCAGGGCTCTGGTTGAGTCCTGCGCTGCCCGGCGGCGCCTTCACCTGGGTAAGTGCACCTAGCACGACGATGATTCCTTGTCAACGGTCGAAGGGCCGCCACAAAACGAACAGCTTCGGGAATTGAAGTGACCAGTATCTCTTCATGCAGGCTCAACGAAATCGATATTGCCGATCCCCCAAAACTGGGCCACGTATACAAAGGGATGAGGTAATTTCGCAGAGCGTGCAATAAAGTACACTCCCTTAGCTACTGTTATCATGGTAGACTAATTAGGAAATATGACCGTGCCTCCAAATGTTTCCGCCTAGCTCTCGACAAAAACCCTCAAAACTCTGATGTGCGCGTTGGGTTAGGCAAAATATACCACAGTCAAGGCAATAAAATGCATGCTATCCTAATAATACAGGCGTAATAAAACCGGTACGATCATATATGCGACAGGCTTCGTTCCATGATGTATTATGTATGTAAGCAATAAGTTCAGTTACATATCATGGAAAAGAACCTAGCATTTTGTCAGCGAAATTACTAATTACCAAAACGAAATATTGAATATTGATACTAGGTAGTGTCACTATTAATTATTACAAAATGGTTATTTTGATCAAGGAATTGAAAGAATCGCTACATACTACTACTACTACAGATCAAAGCTAGATTCTCAATTTAAGCTTGACTTTCTTCTGTTATGCTTCATTACAAAAAAAAACCGTGGCAAATACGGTTTTGTTTTTTCGACACTAGTTTGAATGTTCACTGCTGCTCCTGAAGATGAGCAACAATATCCGGCAGGAACTACACGTCATCATTAATGAGCTTCTTCGCACGTGACACAAACCGGGCGACACGAACTTGGTGACTAACGCTATCATTTGGGTCTATGGGTACGTCACTTTCAGTCTTGTTCAACTCTCTAACAGATGAGAATATGTAATTTTTGAGTATGTGTATACAAGAATGAGGATATATCTATTGTATATAAGGGAAAGAGGTGACATTTACGCTTTGGTGGCAGTAGCAAGAATTGGTGCAAGCTGGACTTCCTTGTTGAACGTGAACTACGGATAGTAAATGTGTTCATTTTCATTAAATAGAGTTTACTTCCATTTTCTAATTCGCCAGCACATTAATATACTTACACTGTCGTTGGCATTACGATCCAAGTGGATTGCAAGTGTGGGAATACGCAAAAGAGGTCTAGGCACCCCAAAGTACATTAATTAAACAATGTACCTTCTCTATTACACTAACTCAAAAAATTCATCCTTTTACCTACCTGTCCACTTTAACCACTGTGTGACGGTATTTGCCATTGTTGTCTTCGACCATGACGCATCCAGCAACGCCCAAATCACGATCCATGCGTGCCTGATCGATAAACCCATACTTGTTAGGTATCCGAGTCGCAATGATTACTATTTTCTCATGTCCCTTACCAGATACCACCACCGTAAAGCTGGACACCGACTTCCAGATAACCACTCTTTTCCTTTTTAGAGATAGGTTTGACCTATTGTGCATAACAGTATGGAACATGAATAAACACTTCGATCCAACAAGAAGCTTCCCCTTCTTTCTTGTAATCATTTACCTTTAAGCAAGGAGAATCAGTATGCGCGCCCACAATAGTAGACCCGTTACCAGGAACGTATTTGCCACCGACAACAAAAGCAACGATCGACGAGCCGTTTCGAGTAAAATAGTATTTGCCATTGCGTTCAATAGCACCATTCCAGTTGTCACGTTCCTTGATCTCTGTGAAACCTGCCTACATTTACCCCCAACTCCGTACGTAAGGACCAACTTCTGACTGTTGTACTATTCATATTTGCAAAAGAGGTGTGTATACCTGTTTCAGCAGCTCAGCAGCTCCATGAGTGCAGTGGAAGGGCGATGGCGACTTGTTGACGAAATCCACAAAGTCGCGTGCTGGATGTAACAGTGTTCTAATACTTTAAAACCATGCATAAAATCCGAGAAGTGTGAAAGAAAAGTAGAGGGTGACATACCTTCTTGAGGAATAGAAGGATTGAACTATACATTACAATTTGCGATAAAAGCTAACTTAATGTATTACACTTTGATAGCAGCAATAATCGTTTAATGAGCTAGCTTTACCATGATTCTTGTGGAAACGTACGTGAGAGATTACATTAAAAAAAAAAAAAAGAAGCTTGCGTGTGTAGTACATGTATGCGCGAAAACAGACGGACGAAAGTTTCCCCTGACGGAATTGACGGTCATTCCACTGTCAGGTGGGACAGGGCTGAACCTGTTTACCAGAAAAGAAACAAGTTGCCTAAAACGATGGTCAGCCTTCATTTGACGTTGATAGACGTCTAACCATTACACCCGAGAAGATCAGTCAGTATCAATCTATTCAAGAGCTCTCAGGAACGTATCTCAATAGTGGGATTCCCAGTGTATAAGGCAGTAATAATACGTGAGTAGAGACCGCGAAAAAAAATGAACAACTTTATTCTTCTTTGTAAAGATAGCCAGGTAAGAAAAAGAAAGGTTAATACTGCTACTGCTGCTAAGGAGAAGGGGAACAATGACAGCCAAAACTGCTGCTGCTATCGCTACTTTAAGTATTCCATCGTCTTCAAAAATTTGCCAAATCGTTGCACCTCATCCACCAGCAACGCTCCACACTCCAAGGCCGGAAAATGACCTCCCTAAAGATAGCAGAGAGTGAGCAAGAGAATACCATAGTGAAGCAAAAGCATATATGTACATACCATGTCGAGTTCGTTGTATTGCTGCAAATTGAAGTTTGCTTCAAGCCATTCGCGAGGGACCTACATAGTAAGATTCAGTCACCGTGCTGTCAGCTTGTTTGTTTAATGACAATCGCACCATCTTTTATAAAGTAATACCTTGCTTAGATCAGCAGGGAAGCAGGACACTGCACTCGGGATGTTGACGTAAAGCGGGAACACCGCCTTCACTCCTGCATCATTGAAGGTTTCATAGTAGAAACGGATCGACGAGGAAATCGAATTTGTCAGCCAGAAGAGAGTGACTTGAGTGAGGAACTCGTCGGTGGTGATGGTGTCTGGCAACACGACACTGTCATCCTTGTTTTCAGGATATGACCAATTGTGGTACTTTTCGAGTAGCCAAGCTAAGTATTTATTGTGGCAGTTAGTGGGGAAAATGATCAATTACTGATGATAGATGGGGTTATGATGCATTTACCCAAAAGGCCCACTGGACTGTCAGTCAAACCATATGCTAAAGTGTACGGTCGTGTACTCTGGATGGCACAGTAACCAAGTTCAGGATCATTTTCAACGTCGACAAACGATCGGCCCTTGATTTTGGAAGAACCACGACCATAGACTGTGTCCATACCGAGAGCGATGCTAGCCATAAACTTTGCCACCTTGAGTGGGTGGGACCATAGAAAACCGGGCGTTGGGATGGGTGGCATACATCCGGACGTGGCCGTGTGGAATCCCTTGCACTGCTGAGGATGCTTGACAGCGAGCCATTTGCCGACCATGGTGCCAAAGTCGGATCCGTGAACCACTTGAACAGATATGGGTATACATTTATCAGCACATGCTCTTGGTATTGCATCCAACGAAACGGTCATATTTACTGTATTCATCGTAACCGAGTACTGATGTCATGAGCTTGTGAAAGATTTCACCGCTCTTTGAGCCACCGTGGCCGGGAAGTTTGGGTGCTTCTGAAAAGCCAAAGAACTTTGGATTTCCGCGCGGTAGTGATGCCACTTGTTCATTTCGGCACGCGCCTTTTCCCAGTTGTAGTCGTTGAGCCAGGCTTGAACGAGAGGCTCAACAGCTCGTCGAGGTGCACCATACTTCCAGCCGACATTCTTTTCGAGCTCGTTCGGATACTCAACGTTCTGTAGCTTTTCTTTGAGCGAAGCAAGACGCTGAGGTGGAATGGACGGGATTTCAAAAGGTTCGATGCTAGACATGGGTCTTGTCTTATTCGTGTTGTGTGTGTGTGTGTCGACACAGAGAAGGAAAAAGGGCGTGTGTGAAAAAGAAAGAAAGAAAGAAAGGATCATTGCTTCATGCAAACCGAGCTGATATAAATAGATAACACACAAGCCGCGTGGTGGACCGGAAGGGTTAAAAAGAGTACGCTATCAGCAACGGGTTGCCATGGTAACGAAGTCGCACGAACGCCGCAGCAGTCTGTTTAGGTAAATCTTACGCAGGGCTGCGGTGATGAATCCATTGATCAAAGACAGGTTCTTTTACATCACCACAAGGCAGCGGCATCAGTCATTTTTTTTATCAGAAAAACAACCCGTACGAAAATCCTCCTGCTCTTTTAATGTGCTCATCGTTCTTTCTTGGATCACAAGCACTGTGTGTAACAGGATCGACATGCTTCCTTATTCGGCACATTGTCGCGAGAGCATCTTTCACTGGTGCTTAGGGGCATATAGGGAAGTCGATTTTCAACCACACTTAAACCATTCTGCTTTCTTTAATACATGTGAGCCCAAGCCGACTCTTCTTTGATGGCACAAAACCCTTTGCCTTTAATGAGTATCTTTGCACCCCGAACACTAGATCTAGTGTCTCCTTTGAGTGTTTATAGCAGTTGCAGTTTTCGCTATTTTTTCCTCATATTTCAATATATACAGCATAGGGCCATGATATACCTACATGGCATTGGATATGTTTCAGAACGTATTGTTTGCTTTGTTATACATCTTTCAATTCGGTCGGTAACAGGTGGTAATTTTAGACACTAGATCTAGTGTCTACTTCGGGACTGTTTATATTCTTCAAAACAAAAGAAAAGAGGTGAAAAAAGATGATACAATAGTAGAATGGCACAATTAAAATTATTCTATATAAGTTTTATCATTGATGTTGTGTTTGTTTTGCTTGTAGGTGAATTCTATAACAACTACCTTTGCATAGACCCTTTGTCGGAGTGCAGCTGCAGTACAACGTGCTTTTTGCTTTGCAGATATAGCAAATCCACTGGCGAGAATACTTTTTGCCAGTTGCCTTGACAACGCGTTGGCCAATGGATAACAGATCATGTATCTCATTCTCTTGGTCCTGCTGCTGTTGTTCTTCGGTTTCCGTTGCCATTTTTACACTTGATCGATATTCGAATATCATCTCAGTACAGAGCTGCTCTCGAAATGCGAAGTGAGTAATGTTTCTTTTCTCTGGTGGTCCGAATGATCGCCATGCAAGAAAAGCATTTGCTTCTGCTAAAGCCAAAAAGAAAGAAAAGGCTCGGATCTCCCAGGAACGTGTGCGAATAATATCATGGTATGATGTCATGTTATCGCGGTTGTTGTTGTTGATATCTACTGCGCCTTTTCCAGCATTGTAGTCGTCAAAAACAGTTGGACGACGGAAGGTCGCAATATAGCTTTGGTTTCCCCGCTTCATGACATGAGTCACCTCTGAGCCCAGTGTTGTTGTGCTACAAGTGCTGATGACGCACTGCGGTATTCTGTCACGAAGAATACAGATGGCCATAAGGACCTCATCGATGGTTCCAACCAGCGAAATTGAAGATCCAGCTTCCTCCCCAAGTCGAGACAGCAAATCACGAGGTACATTGCGCGGCCAGTGTGCTCTCTTCTTCATTGCCATAATGCTGTAGAGCCCATGCTGATAAAGAACAGTGGCACATGCAGGAGTTCCAAACCAGGAATCAGCAAGAACTGTTCTTCCAGTCGCAAACCAAGGTTCGGAGAGGCGCAAAACGGTGGAGATGACAGCACCTTGATCACCAAACTTTTTTCACTGAAATGTTTTCTCGCTGATATCGAGACGAATAATGATGTTGGTCGTTGCATCAGCAAGTGTATTAAATTCTTGACCAACAGGATGGGGTTTGGAAATGATCTCCTTGACATTGGGATTCGCGAAACCTTTCCAACCTATTGGTTCATACTCTCATCAATTGTCAACATGCTTCCAGGTTCCAAGGCATCAACCAGATTTGCATTGTACTCGTCAACAAATGCACGAATAGGGATCAAAGGATCTTCGGCTCATCTTGATTGCATAATATTTGGATGCTCTAGTATATGAGCTGCAAGAATGGCGTCAAATCGGCGTCTTGACATCCATCGTCCAAAGTTAAGGGGAGAAGGAACCAATATCGTTGGATGTGTTCTCCAATAAAAGCCTCTGTCACTGCAGGGGAGCCATGCCATAATACTCCAAAGTCCAATCCAAAGGAAGTACTCAGTGGGGGTAAGTTCGCGCCAGTTTGGGACATCTATGGCAGCGGCTTGGGCATTGATAGTAGGAATGCAATATGTCGTGATATACATCATTGGGAGGAACCTCTTAAAGAAAGTAAGAGGCATCTCAAAGATGGAATTGGCCACATTCAAAATGGCAGCTTCCTTGTATGACGGCCTTGTAGAACGCCTGTCGATCGTTACACGTTCACTGATCCAAATTTCTTCTTCTTCTTCAATGTCCCCTTCCTGCAAGTGCTCTTCAACCAATTCTCCTTTGTCACTGGATTCATCACTTGCCGACTCATAGTCAATACCCAAATCCACAAGGGCA